>NW_016107415.1:4005147-4021935 GCF_001604975.1 Cebus imitator
TAGGTCTGCTGAGGTTCACTCCAGGCCCTGCTTGCCTGGGGTTCACCTGCAGCAGCTGCTGAACAGCAAGGGTTGTTACCAGTTTTCTACTTCTGCTATCTTTGTCACAGACGGATACCCGCCTAGTGTCAATCTGATCTCTCCTTTATGAGGTGGCTCTTTGGATATATAGGGGTCAGGGAGCTGCTTGAGGAGACGGTCTTTTCTTTATAGGAGCTCAAATGGTGAGCTGTGAGCTCTGTTGTTCAAGGGGAAATAAGAGGCATAGAAAAATTAGATGCCTAGATATTGTCTTCATATCTGTCAGCTTTGTACTCAATACTGGAGATTGGTCCAATATAGTATAGACATATCTTTTCAAGGTTGTGACAGAAAAAAGAAGATGCCTTTACATGTCGATTTCGGTGTTTCTCAAATGTTACCACGCATCGGAATCACAGGAGGACTTATTAAAATACTGATGGCTGGGCCTGGGCCGCAGGGGTTCTGGTTCAGCATATTTTAGTTGAAGCAGAGGACTTGCATCTCTAACAAATCCCTAGGTAATACTGATGCCACTATCTGAAATCCTAACTTGGAGAATAACTGCTCAACTTTCTTCAAAATTTCTTACCTTCACATCAATGTCTCTTCTTATTTCTGTTCATTATTCCTCTGTTGATGACTACACTTATGTTTCTGTCTCTGCTTGGGAGAGAGATTTGACTTCCTTTGCGCTATTCGATGACAGGCATTAATTTCCTGTGTTTCAAAAGTGGAAGAATCAGAAGCAATTTACAATACTTTTCTCATACAGTTTCACTTTCCAACTATTCATCCTGTCCCTTGCTAGTTGATGTTTGATTTTCTTCTCTTCTTATCTCTCAATACCTACCAGCTCATGTTCTTGTTTCACTCGTTGTTACTTTCAATAGGTTATTTTCCTCCACATAACTTAATTATAAACTCTGTGAGAGTAGAGGATTTTTTCATATATTTTCTGTTTCAGCACAGTCTTTAGTAAGTAGATGTTTCTGTTCAATGTGTTCTTTTTTGTCATCAAATTTCTTTGATAGAGCCTTTCATGATATCAACTAACACGCAGGCAGAGTTTATGGCAATTTGCATGGGTCATGGGATGGATTGTCAGGTTTAGTAAATGAAAATACAATACCCTAAGGTAAGTTTGAAATTTAGACAAACAAAGAATAATTTTTAGTAGAAATATATCTCAGGCAAAATTTGAGGCATACTTATGCAAATTATTTTCCTTTTCTGAAATTCAAATTTTATGAGAATACTATATTTTATCTGGCAACCATTTTCATGGCTTTTCAGAACTTGATTCTTCAGAATGTCATTAACAAAGTAATCTGAAAATATCTTATCTCAGAAATAGCCCTTCTATAATATTTCATCAAATCTTAGGCACGTGACTTTGGGCAAGATACCTAAAGTCTTTGAGCTTTAGTTTACACAAGATGAATGGAGATAATAAAATTGTCCAAGTAGATACTTAATATTTTCTCCAAGAATTCCAAGATAATACTGATATAATGACCATGAATATACTTGTAAATTGGTAACCTCGGAGGATTCCAATCTATTATGTTTAAAATATATACATATCACATATTATATTTAAAGTTCATGGTTAATTCTGTTAAGATATATTTCTGCTTGCTAGAAGAATAAACGAGTAGTAAGTTTTGGAATGTACAATCTAAGAATTAGATTGTTAATAATTTTGGAGTTTCTGGAACCACTGGCCTCAGAGTTTGAAGCCAGGTCATCTGGTGAAAAGAAACAGAGAAAAGCCAGACTGTGGGTGTTTCCTTATATCAGGTTCCCTGTGATTTCATGGCTCCCGCCACTAGGAATTTACCACCAGCATCACCACCATACAGTCATCGTTAATGAAATTTGTCTCTGGGATCAATTGTCCTGATTATGTACCTTATCTAAGTTGATATCATTGGCAGAGATTCAGATGTGTGATCACAAGGTGAGATCTAAGAGTTTTGCTTTCTCTAATATTATATAAGTAAGCAATGCTCTTATGCTAAAAATTTATTATTTAACAGGTATCCTGGAGCAAGATCTCATGAAATCAGAGTGTAGAAAACAGATGCCTGAAGGAAAATTAGGAGTGCTGGTATAATTAACACATAGGCACCAGATAAATGTACCTTTATCACTATTTTCCCAAGCTGTCTATGTCCCAGAAATATGAACAATTGTTAGGTTAAATCACCAAGAGATTTTAAAAAGACAGAAAGTTCATCAACTGTAGCCTGTTATGACTTGATGCCCACATGCTGACCTAGGTTTGCCTTCAATTTCTCAATACCACACCTGTGTCTGCTAAAACTGACTGTGGTTCTACTATGCTCCACCCTCTTTAAAGGAGTGAATGGCTCTGCTTTGTGCTTTATTTACCTTGAAAGGAGACTCAAAAATTTTTAAGGGCATGAAATGTATACTAGGTTTAAGCTGTGACAGTTCAGTAAATACTAAATGAGTATTTCCTACTGTTTGCAATTATTTCTCAGCCAGGAAAAGATTTTTGGCTGGTGTCAGGGTTTGAAGTTTCTTTATGTTGTTTTCAACTAAATGTTATTCTCTCTTTCTCTCTCCTCTTTTTTTTTTTTTTTTGCTCCAGATGTTATACGTGCTCCTCATTCGGGCTGTACTTGTCGAATGCCTTTCAAGTTACTCCTGCAGACTCTTTCCAAATTTGTTCATTGTTTATTGTGAAATTACTACTGTCTCCTGAAATGTTTCTGCTTTCTCTTTTCTCTCATTGAATTTTGTCTTCTTTTATTTTACAATTATACCAAATCAAACAATAGTTGTGTTCCATGCCTTCTGATTTAAGGAATTGTTACATACAAGCAACTAGCTTCTACAATTATATTTTGTAACATATATATATATATATATATATATATATATATATATATGTTTTTAGTAAAAAGTTGGCTATAAACAACTTAATTATTTTCTTCACCTGTGTCTCTCAAATTGAATATAGCTCCAGAGGTGGCATTTCGAAAATAAAGAAAAGCAAAATTTCTTATCCCTTGTCAATTAAGAAAATATAGGATAAAAGATAATGTTGGTGTCCTTTTAGTAGAAATTATTAAAGAAAATTGAATCACAACTCCTTTTAGGTGAAGCTTCACTTAATCAACTGCAGCAGTATAATTGTGCCTTCAATTTAAATATCTATAGAACTAAAGGTTTTATCTGCCTTCTATAAGATCCCTCTTAGCAGAATAATCAGAAAAATTCTAAGTACTAAAATACAGAAATAACTTTTTTCTTTAATTTCCATTTGAATGACTTCATTTTAGTACAGAGTTTGAAGAATCTATATATATTTATGTTTTAGATAAGCAGAATTTAAGTTTTGTCCATATAGACATATATTTAGATCTTGTTTAAATATTTTGATAGAACTGTGTATTCAAGTCAATGCAGAGTTTGTTTGATGTCACTTCCACTAAAACTATTGAAACATATCTAATGCATAATTGTCCAGGGTTTATTTCCTTATTACAACATAATTAAATGAGATATTCTTTTTAAAATGTGTACTCGTGGGGTCCTATACATAGTGAAATAAAAGAAATCATGTTACATTTTTTATCTCAATTTCTTTTTAAAAGTCCCCAAACTTTTTCTAAAATATGATTCTCTGTACCCACACATTTACTTCTCTAGAGTTTTCCCAATTTTCACAGGAAAATTGGGAAATTGTCAAATCCTTTAACAATTTTGAAACCAAGGTATGTGGCCTCTGCAACTTGGTATTGTAACACTATATAAAAATTGCAGACACAACTAGTGTGAGAAGAGAAGTGACCAACCAGTAATTCATTACATGTAAGGAGGAAAAATAAATCAATTGATCAAGAAATAAATGAAACTAAACCCAAGAGATCGCCATTAGCAACATCATATGTGGGGACTTGGGGTAAAGTGCAGTAGTGAGGTATTGCTGGAGGTTTGAAATTAGGGTTGTTAATCCTTGAACCTCCTAAAATCTGCAATAAAGGCCAACAAATTTTAACCCATTCTAAGCAATTGTGTCACCATGGTATTTACTGGTTCACTTACTGTAGATAGCATATTAAGTATAATAAAATCATTTTTGCTAACTTTAGAAGTTGTTCAAGAGCAAAGGGTATACTGCCAACAAAAGAAATAATTAACTTGACACTTCTCAATAGTTCTAAATGACAGAGGCCAACCTGACACTTTTAGAATTTCAAAAATTAATTGTAATGAGGAATTATTTATAAAAAGAAATGACTTTTAAATATAATACTATTTATGTTGGTTCTTTCTCCTTTCCATTTGTAACACCCATCATTTATATATGAAACCACTTATTCTACATTTCACTGAGGCTCTATTCATTTTTCTTATTGTTGTCCTTTTTCCTTATTTATGAATAGGTATAACATGATATCTTTAACTTAGCCAATTGTTTCTTACATCTGTTGGTAATTCAGTCTCAATGTGGTTTTTTTTTCAGATATTATATTTTTCATTTTCATTAAGTTCGATTAGGCCTTTAATTCATGGTCATTTAACTTCTTTATTATGTTTCTTCTTCATTTCTGTGAGTGTGCATATTTTAAAGATTTATAATGCTAATCATAGAATTTTTATTTCCATTGATAGATTTTTTATATTTCTCTGTTGTATTTTCCTGCCTTTTTGCACACCTGACAATTTTTTATTGGACTGAAGTGTCAAATTAGTCTGTATTTCTAAAAAAGATATTGCATGTTGCATTAGCAGAGTAAATTGGCAACAGCTTGATTATTTCAAGTTTTGCATTTTATTATTTATTATGGTAAATACAGAGGAGGCTTTATTCTGAAGCTAATTTAGTCCTACTGTTAAGGCATGTTTTTTCTTAGGACTCTCACTAATGATCCTGTCTTACTTACAGGATTTCGTGAGCCTGCTCTTCTATGGTTGTGTGTGTGTGTGTGTGCGCGCGTGCATCTTTGGGGAGTTGTATCCCATTCATACATATCTTAGTATTCAGTGGAGAAAGGGAGGAAACTATTTTGTTTTTGTTCCAAGCTGCCTTTCAGTGCAGTTTTGTCCTCCTGGTGTTCTGCTCTACATTTGCTAGTGACTTAAACTCTCCAAATTCTGGTTTCTGTCACAGTGTCAAATTCTGATCTCAAGAAATTTAATGGTTGAAATAAAAAATCAAAAATAAAATATGTTCGCCTTTCAACATTTTGAGTGACTCACTTAAAAATTTAAAGACTTTAGGAAATATACAAATTATAAGTATAGATAGCTTTGCAAAGTTTCTGAATACCATTGTAGTTTAACATGAGGATAAAACTATAAAACATTAAGAAAAACGTGCAAACTCTCTGTAATACCTAAAAATTTGAGAGCTTATGTAATATGACATTTTAACAAGTTTAGAATAAAGTATTAGATGTAAGAACTCTATAAAATTATCAGGTAGAATTTATTTAAAATTAGAAAAATGACTCATATTGAGAATTATACTATTAAAATTTATCTTATTGTAAGATAAAACATATAATGCTCTAAATAAATGGCCAAAAATCATTTTACAAAGTGAAATATCCATCTCTAAGAAAAGCTTTTATTAAATTAGCAAGATAATTATAATTCCTTAACATGAAGATAAATATTTTCTCCCAGAATAACTACTAGACTTCGCTCAATGTGGATTTTTTAAATAATAAATTTGAAAACTAAGTGCTTTGGCTTTGAAAGTGCATTACTATAAAATTAGGCTTTAGTTTTCTTAACACCTGAATTAGAAGACTATAACTTTTTACATTTTGAATTAGCAGGCAGCCCAGTTCTTGTCAAAATTTTGCTTCCTATCTCTTCTTAAAGCCTCCTAGGGATATCACATTAATCATGGATCCCTCACCCTCGTTATTTATCATGTATAAATAACGGGGAGAAATCAGTCCCCATCTGTTCATGTTTTATTGCTCCTAGTCCCACGGGTTTCTACTCAATGGTGAAGTAATGCAAAAAGGTGTGTCACATCCTGCCACTTCCACCACAATAGTCTTGATAACATTTTTTGTTAGTTTATATTATTTAAGCATTTAAAAAACTTGAGACACAATTAACATACTATAAAATTGATGATTTTAAAGTGTATAATTCATGAGCAGGCACTCACACTTACCCATTTCCATACAGGCCCTGGCAATTATAAGTTTGCATATTCCATGCAGTTTCTCTAAATAAAATCATACTGTAATGTGGCACTTAGTATCTAGCTTCTTCCAGTTAGTATAATGTTTTCAAGGTTCGTTTATGTTGGAACATATAGAAATGCTTTACTCCTTTTTATGGCTGAAAAATATTACATTGTATGCATATAGCACAATTTGTTTATACATTTATTTGCTGATAGATACTTGAGTTGTTTCCAACTAAAATTCTATTAGCATAAAAAATAATGGTGTGAACATTCATGTACAGGTTGTTATATAAACATATGTTTCCAGTTCTCTTGGGGGTATACTAGGAGTGAAATCATTGGGTAAGGTAATCCTATATTTAACTATTTGAGAAAATGTAAAACTGCTTTCCAAAGCAGTTGCATTATTTTACATCCTTATCTTCAATGTATAAAGCACTCAATTTATCCACATCTTTGTAAATACTACTGTCAACTATCTTTTGGGTTGTAGCCATCTATTGCTTTTGCTTTGATATGGTTTGACTCTGTGTCCCCACCTCAATCTCATCTGGAATTGTAATTTCCAGGTGTCAAAGAAGGGACCTGGTAGGAGATGACTGGATCATGGGGGCAGTTTCTCCCATGCTGTTCTCATGATAGTGAGTGAGTGTTCACAAAATCTGATATTTGGCAATTCCCCCCAAACCCTCCTGCTGCCATGTAAGATGTTCCTTGCTTCCCCTTTTCCCTCCATCATGATTGTAAGTTTCCTGAGGCCTTCCCAGCCATGCAGAACTGTGAATCAATTAAACCTCTTTCTTTTATAAATTACTCAGTCTCAGGCATTATCTTTATAACAGTGTGAGAATGGACTAATTCATTCTTAATGACTAATGATAGAATATTTTCATGTGCTTATTGGCTGTATGTATATCCTCTTTGGAGAAATGTGTACTCAAATTATTTTTTTTACTACTTTTGTCCTTTTCATTAATTTAAATTTTTATACATAATAGTTTTATTTATATTAGCCAAAAGCTAGAAACACCCAAGATGTCCTTCAACAGGCAATTTAAAAAAGAAATTATTTTTTAAATTTTTGTGGGTACAGAGTAAGTATATATATTTATGGAGTATGTAGGATGTTTCAATAGAAATATGAAATGTGAAATAATCACATTATGAAGAATGGGGTACTACCCCCTCAAGCATTTATCCTCTGTGTTACAAACAATCCATTACACTATTCTAGTTTTTTAAAATGTACAATTAAGTTATTGTTGATGATAGTTACCCTATTATGCAATCAAATGGTAGGACTTGTTCTCTCTAACTATTTATTGTAACCATTAACTATCATCAGCTCCCCTTCAGCCCCACACTACCTTTCTCAGCATGTAGTAATTATCTTTCTACTCTCCATGTCCATGAGTTCCATTGTTTTGATTTTTACATCCAACAAATAAGTGAGAACATGCAATGTTTGTCTTTCTGTCCTTGCTTATTTCACTGAACATAATGATCTCCACTTCCATCCATGTTGCTGCTAATAACAAGATCTCATTCTTTTTTTATGGCTGGATAGTACTCTTCTGTGTGTGTGTAACACATTGTCTTCATCCATTCATCTGTTGATGGATGTTTTTATTTCTCCTCAATCTTAGCTATTGTGAACAATGCAGCAACAAACATCAAAGTGCAGATATCTCTTCAATATGCTGATTTCCTTTCTTTGGGATATACTGATTTCCTTCCATTGGTGTATATACCCAGGACTGGGATTGCTGGATCATGTGGTAGCTCTATTTGCATTTTTCTGAGGAATCACCAAACTGCTAACCCTGGTGGTTGTACTAATTTACATTCCCACCAACAGTGTATGAGAGTTCCCCTTTCTTCACATTTTCACCCATATTTGTCATTGCCCCTTTTGGGGATATAAATGATTTTATAATCACTTTTATTGATTGCATTTTATATCTGATCAGTGTTGTCTGAAAATTTCTGCAGAAAAAAAAGTAGCTCTGATTTCCAAAAGATTTACATTGAATTTGAGAATTTCAGTCTGAGAATTGAATTATCAATTTGGGAATTATTACCTTTTTTAAAAATAACAAGTGTTTTAATCTGTGAACATTAAATAATTGATTGTTTACTTGGTTTTCTTTAATTTTTTCAATCACGTTTTCTAGTTTTCAATGAACAAGTTTTATACTTATTTTGTTAAATGTATCCCTGAAAATTTTAATATTATTGCAAATAGAATTGATTGATCGATTGATTGATTTTTCAGATTTTTCATTTTTAGATTGTTCATTGCCAGAATGCAGAAATACAAATGATATTTGTATATTGATCTTACAGCTTGTGACCTTTCCAAGTGCACTTATAAGCTCTAGTATTTTTATGACTTCCTTATTATTTCCTATGCACATGATCATGCCATCTGCACATGTAGATTTTTATTTCTTTCCTTGCAATCTGGATATTTCAAACTTTTTTGTTGCCTAATTTTACTAGTTTTAATTTTTGGTATAATATAATATTAAGTAAAATTGATGACAGTAGACATCTTCACCTTATTTCTGAATTTACTTAGTGTGATGTTAACTGTAGAGTTTTAAAAATTATATTTTAGACATCCTTTTTAGATTGAGGCATTTTCTTCTGGTTTGTTGAGTTTTTAAAAATCATGAAACAATGATGACTTTTGTCAGGTTTTTCTTTCCAGTTTTTATTGGGATGATCATGTGCTTTTTGTTTTGTCTTCTATTAATATGGGTTATTACACTGGTTAATTTTTGTTTATTGAACCAACCTTGTATTCATAGAATAATTTCACTTGTTTACGATGTGTAATTCCCTTTATGTTATTAGATTCACTTTTCTAGTATTTAGCTGAGGATTTATGAAACTCTATTCATAAGGGACATTAGTTTACAGAGTTTTAAAAATATGTTTTCATGGTTTTTGTATTGTAGTACTACTGGCCTTATAAAATGAATTCAAAACTGGTTCCTCTTCCTCATCTTTGGAAAAGTTTGAAAGTACTGATATTTAATAAAACCTTAGGACTACATGCCTTCAGTAGTGTGGTTCTGAGATTTTCTTGGTGAAAAGTTTTTGATTGTTAACTCAATAGCTGTGATTCTATTTCAACTTTCTGGGTTTTTTCTTGAGAAAGTTCTGCTGGTTTGTGTCTTTCTAGGAATTTTCCCATTTCATCTGAGTTAGCCAATTTGTTAACATATAATTGCTCATGGTGTTTTCACAAAATCTTTTTGTTTTTGTAAATTTTGTAGGAATGACCTATTCTTCATTTCTAATTTAGTAATTTAATTCTTCTCTCTCTTTTTCTTGTTCAGTTTATATAGTGATTTGTTAATACTGTTGATATTTTCACAAAACTTTTGATTTTGTTAATTTTCTCTACTTTTTAATTTTTATTTCATTTAATTACTGAAATATTTATTATTTTCTTCCTACTATAAAGACTGACTTTTTTCCTTAGCTTACTTTGAAAAAATTTAATACAGATATGGCAGCTTTAGGTTTCTCTCTGTGCATATCTTTAGCTTTATTCCACTTATTTCTCTATACTAGAGGAATAAGTGTTTATACTTGTTACATATTACATATACCAGGTAATTGAACTTTTTTATAATTATTAAATATTTTTCTTTTTTGCTACTATTTTTGTGTTAAATTTTATTTTGCATGATATTCCTATAGTAATCTCAGTTCTCTTTTGATTATTCTTCACATGATATATATTCTTTTATCCTTTTACTTCCAACCTATTAACCTCATTAAATAAAAAGTGTATTGCTTTTATAGATAATACAGTTGAATCATTTTTTTAAATCCATTTTGTCAATCTCCCTTTTAACTGGAGAGCTTAATTTGTTTAAATTTAATGTAATTACTGCTAATAAGGCTGACATCTGTCATTTTCTATTTCTTTTCTATATATCTTACATCTACTTTGAAAATTCCTCAATTTCTCCATTATTGCATTTTTTCATTTGTTAAATAGATATTTTATAGTGCCTCATTTTAATTTCCTTTTAATTTCTCTTACTATGCATCTCTAAGTTATTTCTCTTGGTGGTTGCTCTGAAGACTACTTTTGACATTATAACTCATAATAACCTAGTTATATTAATACAACCTAATTTTAATAATATGCAAAATATTCTTCTCTACAGCTCCTTTACTTCTCATCATTTTGTACTTATCATCATACAGACTATTTCTTTACATATTGTGTGTTCATCAGCTTAGCTTTAGATTTATTGTATTATATGGTTATCTTTCAAATCAGACAGGAAAAATTAGGAATTATAAATAAACCTTTAAGCCCCATCTAGTCAGCTAAGCCTCAACTGTTATCCAACATACAAGGCAGTCATTAAATTATTTGCCTTTAATTATTTTCAGCAGGCCCTGTGTAAAAGACTTTTGTCATTGAAAGACCTTCAACTAAAGCCAAAAATGGGCACAATAGCAAGTGCTGCCCTCCATTTTAAACAATGACAGTCATTTGGTAACAGACTTTGAAAGTTCTCTCGCTCTGTCCTGCTTGCTATATTCTGCTCCTTTTAGTGATTGAGATGCTACATGACTTTACTGTAAAAACTGACTTTTTTCAATGCTATCACAAAGCTGAAGAGTGGATCATAAGAGAAGGAAAAGTCAAAACTCCACAAAGCCCCCTGTTTTTACTGAGGTTCAGCTGTTTTCCTCACCAAAGTGTTCTTTGGATTGGTGCAATCTTTTGGTTATTTTCCCAAGTCAGAAAGAGTTGCTTTGGACAGTTTTTATTTTTCTCGTTGCTCTTTTGGAGGTGAATATTGTGGGAAGTCAGTACTCTTCTGTTTCCCTCATGTTACCCTTGCAATAAATCTTGACCATATTCTTATCTGGCTGTCCCTGAGCCTGAGTGATAAATTATGGGGTTTAGGGTTACCACTTGTACCTTAATCCACTACCCCTCACTTTTTCTGATATTCTACATATTACCTCCATAGTTCACTTCTCAAGTCTCTGTTGATTCACTTAAGCCCCATTCTTCCCTGTGGTAGTGGTTCATTGTCACCTTTAATTTTGGATATCTGGAAAGAAATGTATATTGGCTTAAATTGTTACAAATCTTAGTAGTTCAGTTCTTTCTACTTCACAATTGCAGTCTTTTCCCCAAAGAGTTTAGGTCAGCAATTAACATACCAGATTCTTTTTCTTGGAAGAAGCCCCTGTTGTTATTTCTGCCAATAATCTTCTGCCAGAATCACTTTAGTCCTTTAAATATAAAAATAATATTGAACACAAAAAGAAAGATTTTAGAGTACTCTATGTAGTATTTACTCAAAAGTTTACCTAAGACTGCAAAATATTTTTAGATAAAATTACTAGCTTAGAAAAGGAAATTAGGCTATTCTTCCTAGAAGCATATGCAAACTAAAATACTTGAATATATACAAATGAAAGACTGCCCTGAAATCTTTCCAGCTAAAGCTTCCGGTCTTTGATTAACTCCTAAATTATTTTACACATAGCATATTTATATAACAGAATATTGTGAGACAGTTAAGGTTGATGTGCCTTAAAGATTACTTAAAATTTGGAAATAAAATGAAGTCAGTATATGCCAAATCAGGACTGTAAAGGCTGTAAGATGCCTAATTATTTCCCATCAAAATTGCCCTCTTTGGGATAATGAGCAGGAGCTTTGCCATGGTGGAGAAGGACTCTCTGGTGAAGTTTTCTGGGTGTTTTTCTGCTAAAGCTTAGGCTACCTTTCTCAAAACACTATAAAAAATAACAGATATCATCATTTCAAAGCTGTCCAGAAAGTTGACAAGCAAGATGCCTTGAGCATTAAAAAAAAAAAAAAAAAATGTTACCACGAACTTTGTTCTTGATAGGTACACTTTTGCTTTGATTGGACGACTTCCAACTCTTGGTAGCCATCACTTTGATTGTGCTTTGTCTTCTGGATCATACTGGTAAAGCCATGTTTCATTTTCTGCTATAATTTTTCAAGAAAAATTAAACTTCCGGATCTTGGTCTTATTTGTTTAAAATTTCCACTGAAAGCTCCACTCTTGTCTGTAGCTGTCCTGGGTACAATGGTTGTCATACACATCCAGTTGAAAGTTTGCTCAGCACTAATTTTTCAGTCAGAATTGTATAAGCTAAACCAATTGAGATGTCTATGGTGTTGGCTATAATTTCTGCTGTTAATCATCTATCTTCTTTAATCAGGGTACAAACAAGATGGATTTTTTTCCTTGCAAATTGATGTAGATGGTCCACTGCTGCAGGCTTTATTTTTAGTATTCTCTTTTCCCTTCTCAAAATGAGTTATCCATTTGTAAACTGCTGATTTAGTTGGGGGCATTGTCCAAATAAACTTTTTTAAAAGTATCCATGATTTCACCATTCTTCCACCCAAGCTTCCCCGTAAATCTGATGTTTATTCTTTCTCTAATTGTATCAGAATTCATGTTTGTGAAAGCTTTAAAAAAGTGAGAAAAAAAAACTTTTGTAGCTAAAGAAAGAGATCCTTGGTATGTATATATCATGAGAGTTTGGCAATAGTCTTTCCTGTAGTAATGTGGAAAATGCAAAATATATTATTCAGACTACATGATCAAGTTATTTTTAAAAGATAGGTTAAGTCAAACTGTTGAAAGCACCATCTGGCTCCTTTATTTTTGCCTATAATAAGATGGGCCAGGCATGGTGGTTCATACCTGTAATCCCAACACTTTCGTGGGGCTGAAGTAAGAAAATCACTTGAGCTCAGGGTTTCAAGATCAGCCTGGGTAACAGAGATACCTCATCTGTACGTCTGTACTATTTTTTTTTTTAACCGGCCAGGCAAAATTTGTAGTCCTAGCTACTAGGGAGGCTGATGTGGGTGGATCACTTGAGCCCAGGAGGTCAAGGCTGCAGTGAGTCCTGAGAGTTCCACTGCATTCCAGCCAGGAAAACAGAGCGAGATCCTGTATCAAAACAAAAAAACAAACAAAAAAACAGGTGCCAAAGCAGAAGCAGCAGCAGCAGAAGAAGAAGAAGAAGAAAAAGAAGAAGAAGAAGAGGAAGAAATGGTAATCTGGAAGACACTGTTAAATCTCTAAGCCCAGGGCATCTGAGTTTGAACAAAGAAAAAAATCATTTCTCAATTTTAGCCTCTCCTGATATAAACTCATTCTTAGATTAAGAAAGAGTCTTAAGTCAAAAAGCATAGAAATGTAAGAGTCTATGTTTTATAGTCTCAGAAGGATCTATTGCATTGCCTCATAAGATTATTCAAGCAGATATAATAAGGACATGCAAAAATATTAAGGACATGCCCTATAGAATTTCTTTATGTAAAATGCAATTTCTAAGACCCCTGATCATGTTATCCCATTGAAGTCTTCACAAACCCTTGACAGAGAAGGACTTATTTCAGAAAGATTTGGGGGTATGAGTTTTGGGTAATGGAGTGAATTAGAAATGTTTATGTAGGAAAACCAAAATGTATCTTGTAAAAATAATATTAAATAGACTAAAAAAGAAATAATACAAAATGAAAAGATATTTTTAGACTCCACGTTTCTATACATAGAAATCAGTCTGAGAAAACTACTCAATTATAAATATGGGTTACTTTTAGTGGAAAAGGAAGATTGTTAGAATATAAGACAAACAAACAACAAAACATGAAGTAGAACATATAACCATTGGAAACAACTTCCTGAGAATAGGACAGATCTCTAATCAAGTAACTTACAACAGAAATTTTAGAATTATGAAACAGTAAGTGTTCTGTTTCTCCCATTTTCTGCCTTTTTGAATGACAGTGTGTCTATAGAGGTAACCATACTCCTTTCTATCACTGTATGTTGCATTTGTGGGTGGCAGATACCTCATCTCATTCAGTCCTTAGATTGAGAGCAACAGAATGAAGAGCCTCATCTGTGCTTGAACCTGATTTAGGTAACTAGATTCTATACTGTACTGGAATTTGATGCCGTAATGGCATTATACTTGAGGGTCCTGATAGAGGAATGAATATAGTTTGCATATAGAAGAGATGTAAATTGTTGTACTCAGAAGTAACCTGTGACAGATTAATTTTCTCAAGATGGTGATTTATGGTCTCAGTGGACATTTTAAGCATTGCAACCTGCACAATATGAAAGAAGTGAGCCTACATGAATTCTGAGGCTAGATTACAAATACGCCATTTTTGCTTTGGAGAGGCTTGCTCTTAAAAAACCTGTCAGTATATTTTAAAAAAACCTAAACTAGCTCATGGGGATAAACCACATGGAGGGTTCACATGCAGTAGTTCCAGCTAACAACTTGGCTGATCTCTAGCATCAACTGCCAGTCATGTGAAGGAAGACATCTCCAGATGGTTCAGATGAAGGCTGAGTCACTACCAGCCTTTGAGTTTTCCAGGATGAAGTTCCAGGCATTGTAAGACAAGCAGGTCATCTATACTGTTTGCTTGCTCAGTGAGTTCCTGACCCACAGATTTTTGTGAGCAAAATAAATAATTATTTTATAGTTCTGAATATAGTGTTGTTTGTTATACAACAATAGTATTTGGAGCGACTTAAACCTTATTTGCTTCATTGCAATGATTATCAGTGCATGTCCTCTCAAATAAAAAAAGGTTTTATGTTAACAACAGGTTTATTCTGTTTATAGCCAGTAATTTAAGAGTGAAAATTCAATGGTAGCAATTTTAAAAGATAAGGAGAGATGGTTAAGAGACGAAATTACAGAGTGGGAAGAAACCAGCTGGTAATAGAAAGGAAACATTGAGATTAACTCATAGAGGATTTTAGCTTCCTCAATACCCTTTAGGACATTTTGGAACTCTTTATATATTTATAGCATAAATACCTATCTATAATTTATCTAGTCACAGTACAATTTCTGTCTAGCTGAACTTTTTGTTTCACATATATACACCCAAATAAATTTTTTGTGTTTTTACTCCAACCTCTACTACACTCACTATATTCCTTTCAAAAAATGCAAAAATAAGCAAAGAACTTCAGGTAGTGTCAAGCATTCCCCCAAAATGCTAGCAACCTGTTTAAGAAACAAGTATAGTCATAACCCTGGATGGAAAAATAACTTCATATTAATATGAGTTGAGAAAAAAAGATTAGGAAGAAAAGAATAGGAGACTTATTGGTGTATTTTAGAAAAAATGTTTGTAGCAAAGGCTTAAATTGAATTGCAATAGAAATTGAGACCACAAAAGTCAGACTTTTTGATCCAAGTATAGATAAGAGTGTTTGAAACTCTGTGGGTTAGCTCCCCATGACACATCCTAGTGGTTCCAGAGACTAAGATATATGAGAACGCGGTTAGGAAACCACTGAATTATGTAATTTATACATCCTTATGCCACTTCAATACTCACTTTATGAATAATGTACAATTACTAATACATAGGGCAATGGATTGAAGCTTATGTGAGGTTGGAGAAGACTTCTGCGTTTCCATGTAAGTGCCCAGCTGCCCCGTGGCACCTGTGCATGCTGAATACTGTACATTAGAAATTATGCAATGGACATTAAATCCAGCAGGGTTCACACAGAATAATTCATTTTTAGCCAATCTCAATTGCTTCACTGACAGACTTACAGACCATTTATGACAGAATTCAATAAACAGAGCTGAATTCCAGTGAGGCAGTTGTCATCGTCTCTTGTCATAACCTAGTCCATGATAGCAGAGTGGTGAGATAGAATGTCATATAGTCCAATAACCTCTTAAATGACACTGGTTAATAGAGCACTGTCAATATGCATGATGTTCCTAACATTTGTCTTAGGGCTGACACCTCTACATTTGTTCCTATCAGTAGTTTAGATGGCCAAATATGAAATGTACTAATCAAAAGTCCAGTCAAATATAATAGATAACAATATGAATCCCCAAATCCCTGTTGGGCTGAGACAAAAGGTAATCCTGAAAACATGTAGCTTAACAAAAAAGAGTGCATTTGATCTATGAAAGCCAGTTACTTTAAAGCCTGGAACAAAACTGTCTCAGGGATACTAACGCTCCCTTTAGGGACAGTAAATGCAGTGTGAATTAGTGCAGCGACATGGCAACCTCCAAATTATTTTTCTGGTTCATGTTCAATTTAGAGCAATTATTAAGAAAGCAGCAAAGGATAAATCATTTTGTAATAAAAGTTATATAATATAGCTTACACAGTAGATACACACTATTTATAAAATGGAATGCCATACAGCAATAATGTTTTAAATAAAGCTATACATGCAAGAGTGTTAATGAATCTAAGGAATATAATATTTCATAAGAAAAAAAGACAAATCAGAAAAATAGGATATGATTACATATACACAGTTTCTCAAAACTGTCAAAACTATAATACATTGTTTAGGGATAAAAGTATAGATATTTATATTCAAACGAATACAAGAGAATAATCCCGTATGTTTAAGAGCTATGGATAATTCTGAAAGAGGATACAACACTAAATATAAAAGTGGGTTTTTTAAAGCTGTGTGTTTGTGTGTTTCGTTGAAATATTACCTTTAATTTCTTTCTTT
>NW_016107415.1:4022693-4061079 GCF_001604975.1 Cebus imitator
GGAGTCTCGCTCTGTTGCCCAGGCTGGAGTGCAGTGGCGATCTCGTCTCACTGCAATCTCCGCCTCCCAGGTTCAAGCTCTTCTCCTGACTCAGCCTCCCAAGTAGCTGGGACTATAGGTGTATGCCACCACACCCAGCTGATATTTTATATTTTGAGTAGAGATGAGGTTTCACCATGTTAGCCAGGATGGTCTCAAACTCCTGAGCTCAAGCGATCCAAAGGGAAGCGCTGGGATTACAGGCATGAACCACCATGCCCAGCCCTAATTTTTTTAAAAGTCAACAACAATAAAATGTTACTCATAGTTGTCAAGCGGCTTTGGACTCCACAAGAAACCTGAAGCACAGGGTAAGAGATGAGGGTGGTGCAAGCATGGCAGCTAGTGTTTAGAGAGTTTAGATGGAAACAAAAGTAAATTGACATGAAGAAATGTACAGAACTAGAAAGAGAATATTACCTAATTTTGAAACCTTCATAGCTTACATATTAGAAGTTTTATATCATTATTTTTTACCAGACAGATATATTTTTGTAAATAATTAGGTTCTACAAGAGTCTTATTTTTTTTTCTTAAAAAAAGAAAAAGAAAGGAAAAAAAATGAAGGAGAGGAAGAAAGAGGAAGAGGAAGAGAGAGAGAGAACAGGAGTATTGCTTTATTGCCCAGGCTAGAATGCAGTCTAAAAATGGGTACTGAAAACCTCTTTTATGCCAATAATTGTGCTTAATAATGGAGATAGGAAGAAATGAGGGAAGAAAACAACAAACAAGCACCCAACCAATATTTCATTTAAACCTGTGAAATGCTATACAATTATTGAGGAATGATTTACTTCACTTTTAGAGTAGGTGTGATGTGGCACTGATCAGAGTGTATATTTTTGTGTATTTGAAGTGGAGAGTTCTATAAATGTTTATTAAGTTTAGCTGTTCCGGATCTGAGTTCAAGTCCTGGATATCCTTGTTAATTTTCTGTCTTGTTGAACTGTCTAATATTGATGTTAAAGTCTCCCACTATTATTGTGTGCGAGTCTAAGTCTCTTTATAAGTCTTATGTATCTGGGTGCTCCTGTATTGAGTGCATATATATTTAAGATCGTTAGCTCTTCTTGTTGCATTGATCTGACATATATTTAATAAATATACTTTTGTTACTTTTGATATTTAATAAGGGCAATTATTTAAAGTAATTAAATTTTAGAACATCTAGAAACCTTATTATATGAACCATGGTTCAGCGTTTTTTGGGGATGAGAAACTTTTTTGGGAGGATTAGTTCATAGCTCAGATAATCAGAATTCATTTTAAGAATATGTGTGTTACCAAAAAGTGTTTTAATACCTTTAGTATTTATATTTTAGAAATGAAATATATCTCAGTAGGTTGTACAGGTCTGGGTAACCAGGCACTTGATATTATTGCTACACTTAGGAATATTTTTCCTACTCTAGATTCCATCCACAAGAGACTCCAGCTGATCTCTGCATCTGCTTCTACCGACACTACTAAATTCCAGGTTCTCATCCTTTGGTCCCTTTTTGATGGGGTTGTTTGGGTATTTTTCTTGTAAATTTGTTTAAGTTCCTTTTAGAATCTAGATGTTAGACTTTTGCCAGATAGGTAGATTGCAAACATTTCTCCCATTCTGTAGGTTGCCTGTTCACTGTAGTGCTAGTTTCTTTTGCTGCACAGAAGCTCTTTAGTTTAATTAGATCCCATTTGTCAATTTTGGCTTTTGCTGCCTTTACTTTTGGTGTTTTAGTCATGGAGTCTTTGCCCATGCTTATGTCCAGAATGTTATTGCCTAGGTTTTCTTCTAGGGTTTTTATGGTTTGGGGTTTTACATTTAAGTCTTTAATCTATCTTAAGTTAATTTTTGTATAAGGTATAAGTAAAGGGTCCAGTTTCACTTTCCTGAATATGGCTAGTCAGTTTTCCCAGCACTATTTATTAAATAGGGAATCCTTTACCCATTGCTTGTTTTTGTCAGGTTTGTCGAAGATCAGATGGTTGTAGATGTGCGGTATTGTTTCTGAGGTCTCTGTTCTGTTCCATTGGTCTACATATCTGTTCTTGTACCAGACCCTTCTAAAAAGAAGACATTTATGCGGCCAAGAAACATATTAAAAATGCTTATCATCACTGATCGTTAAAGAAATGCAAATCAAACCACTGTGAAAGACAGTGTGGTGATTCCTCAAGAATCTAGAACCAGAAATACCATTTGACCCAGCAATCCCATTACAGGTATTGATCGACTTACAACCTATGCAACTTATGACCATTCAACTTTACGACCATTCGACTTTACGACCACAATCGCTAGCCACGACTGCTCCGAGTCTGGCAGCGCAAACGTTGCCCAGCTGGGTGTACGACAGTGCGAACCAGCTTCCGGCAGCACTACCATCTCCGCGTGCATATAGCCTACTCAACTTACGACCAAATCGTGTTACGACCAGTCTGTCGGAACCAATCGTGGTCGTAAGTCTAGCACTAGCTGTACTAGCTATATACCCAAAGGATTATAAATTGTTCTGTTAGAAAGACACATGTACACATACGTTTATTGTGACACTGTTCACAAGAGCAAAGACTTGGAACCAACCCAAATGCTCAACAATAGACTGGATAAAGAAAATGTGGCACATATACGTTATGGAACATCATGCAGCCATAAAAAAAGAATGAGCTCATGTCCTTTGCAGGGATATGGATGAAGCTGGAAGCCATCATTCTCAGCAAGCTAACATGGAACAGAAAACCAAACTGCCTGTTCTCACTCATAAGTGGGAGTTGAACAATGAGAACACATAGACACAGGGAGAGGAGCAACACACACTGCAGCCTGTCGGCAGGTGGGGGGTAAGGGGAGGGAGAGCATTAGCACGGATACCTAATGTATGTGGGGCTTAAAAACCTAGATGATGGGTTGTTGCATCAGCAAACCTCCATGGCACATGTATGCCTACGTAACAGACTTGCATGTTCTGCACATGTATCCCAGACCCTAAAGTAAAATTAAAAAAAAAAAAGGAATAATTTCCAGGTTCTATATGCTCCTCATCTATATACCTTCAGAGAGAGATTCTGATTGTTTAGATAGGCACTATTCAATATGGATTTCCCCTGGAAAATGGCCACATTGGAGGCTTCTGGGAATCAAAAGAGCCTCTTTTAAGTCAGGCCATGTTGTTAGTCTAACAAGGAAAACAGTCGTCTTTTATTTCCCACAAAAGGAAAAACAAAAAAATGGCAGCTCACTCAAAGATTCATGTTATGGCCATTGGAACACATATATAGGCTATAAGAAAAAATGGTCATTTGAAAAATCATGATACTTAAAAATTTTGCTTTTTCTTTTAAAAATTGCTTCTATTTTAATTAGGGTTTTACTACCATTATATTCTTAATATCTACCATATCTCTCATATTCTCAATAAATAAAAGGTTATCTGTGTATATGAAAGCTCTTGATTTATGTATGTTAACTTTATAATTTGCTATTTTATTAAATTTTTGTGTGATTTGAATTAGGTTTATCATTTAGATAGACAAACTGAAGACTAGAGGAGCCTCAGTATTGCAAGTTAAAAAAAATACATCTTTATTTTAATAATTTCATCCTGAAAATAACATTGAAGAAATGGAAGTAGATGATTTCCCCAGTCCCCTTCAACTCTAAGACACTTGAGAAAAATCCAAAACTAAGCAATATGTTCAATTGCACTCAAAGAATTTTCACATTTTATTGCTTGATTAGAATTAAATTTTATATGGCTAACAATAATATATCTTTTGTTGCTAGTATATGTAACAGGCCTATCATTGTAAAGAACACCAGAAATGTCTACTCTTTGTGGCCTTCAGATTATTATTTAATTTTCTGGTGTCACAGGCATAATTTGTGGCTAAGATTTGTTATTATACTAGAATTTCCCTTTGTAGATAATGTACACGTAGTATCCTGTTAAATAGTAAAATACTAATACTAATGGAGAGCTCTAACTGTATTTGTATTTTAAGCCCATAAAAACTCTATTACATAGGTATTATTTTTATAATTTTGTATATTATAAAGTCAAAGCTCAGAGAATTCAATTAACTTACACAAGATTGCAAAGTAACAGAACCAGTAACCAGTGCTAGAAAGTGTGATAACAGAACACTTGTGTTCAACCATGCTTCTAGCTGATACATATCAGTTAAAGACCCTATTAAATTTTTGAACAGCTTAAATAGAGAAAACTAAAAGTAGAACTAGGGAGACATGTTCATGTTAAACATGTTATTTTATGACCACTGTTTGAAAATTCCTAATTTTCTTTCTTTCTTTTTTTGAAATGGAGTTTTACTCTGTCACCTAGGCTGGAGTGCAGTGGTGCAATCTTGGCTCACTGCAGCCTTCGCCTCCCAGTTCAAGCGATTCTCCTGCTTCAGCCTACTTAGTAGCTGAGATTACAGGTGTGTGCGACCACGCCAGGTAATTTTTGAATTTTACAATCTCGACTCACTGCAACCTCTGCCTCTTGGTTCAAGTGATTGTCCTGCCTCACCCTACTGAGCACCTGAGATTCCAGGTGTGTGCCACCACAACCAGATAAATTTTGTATTTTATAGAGAGAGAGTTTCACCATGCTGGCCAGGCTGGTCTCAAACTCCTGACCTCAAGGGACTTGCCGTTCTCAGCCTCCCGAAGTGCTGCGATTATAGGTATTAGCCCCTGCCCCTGGCCGAAAATTCCTAATTTTCAATGCTTCTACAAATGGCCTCGTTGATTTTCACAATGTAAGCCTAATACTATTTTACATTATTATTGTGAAGTCTTGAATTTAGAGAGTTACTAGGAGACACAATAGTACCTGAGCCTTTCTCTCACTGCTATCATTATAAAACATTGATAGAGAGAAATGGATGGTTCTTATCCCCATAATCCCAGAAGTATTTGTCTCTTCCTCAGTACTTTCTTTTCTCCAAAACACACAGTCTGATGTTGGGGAAACATTTGCTAGAACATCCATTGGGTGAGCCAGAACCACACTTTTCCATTAGGAGGCAGCCTGGCCATTCTGTAGATTCTAGAAGCAAAGCCAAATTTGTTTCCTCTTAATAGTCACTAAAGGCTCTTCGACAGCTTTCGGATAAATTATTCACATGCTTTTCTTTGGGCTGCTGTTAGACCAGACTCTAAACAATTCTGAAACATTAACACTTCAAGTTCAGCGATTTCTCTGGCCATCCTCCAAACTGCAGATCCTCTACAACTTAAATGATTCCTTGTACACTAGCATCTCATGACTGATATATCAGTGGATCTTGTGACTTTGGCCTATGATGACATATAGAAAGAAGACTCATTTCCAAGCTTTGTGAGTCCCCTTAGTTATGATCCTAATGCTGCCAACATTAATACACATACCTCAGTGTGATGGTGCAGTAAGGATTACTTCTTCCAAAAGCTAGATAATAAATGAAAATTCAGCCTTAGGATTTGCAATTCAAATAGGTCATTCACCACCAAACGCTTTCTATAATGCTTTCTGAAGCACAGATTCTTACAAAATTATTTGTGTAAAATATCACAACCCAATTTTCTATTATAACATGCCTGTCCTAGTGGTAGTATGCTTCTCATAAATAAATATGACTACATAAAAACATTTGTGATCCCTTTTCCATTTTCTCTCTTTCTCTTCTCTTCTCTCTCTCTCTCTCTTTCTCTCTCTCTCTCACTCACTCTCTCTCAGCCAAAAAGTACAGCTGTCAACTTGTAACTGTAGCCTGGAAGGGTATATATTATTGTCACTCCAGACTATATCCTTCATCATGATTACTTCTAAAACTATAAAACTATACTCTTTGGTCTAGTGTTGATTTTGGTCAATGAAATGTAGGTGGAAATGACATGTATCTCTTCCAGAATGAAGCAGTGATTTTCCTGTCACTTTCTTCCTTTGCACTGATGAACAAGGAAGAATAATTCTGAGATGGCAGAACTAATAGGTTTAAGTGGCTTGTTTTATCATTGCATGGTGAAGAGCTGCCAAAGAGATTCGCTTAGATGCCCAGTGGATTTGGCATGAACAAAACAAACTTTGGTTATGTTGAGCCCCTGAGGTATAGTGGTTCTAAAAATATTATAGCCGTGCTAGGCTGTTTTAACTAATAAAGGTTGTGAAGAATTATGCATTAAAGATACTATAGCAGAAAGGTTCAAATAGCCTTGTTTCCAAAGGCATTACTGAGCATCAGGACCAGCCCTGGACTACCTGCTCTCAGATTTCTTATTGAGTGAAGATACAAAGAAAAACTATTAGTTAAATGATTTAGTTGTATTTGTTTCAATTTGCTTTGTTTTGTATTTTGCAACTGGAAGTGTTGCAAAATATAGAGAGATAGATAGGTAGATAGGTAGATAGAGCACAGATATATAAATGATGGAATGATAGATATAGATACAAATATAGATGTAGATAGATATGGAGGTATCAATATACAGATACAGATAGGTATAGATGCTTCTCAACTTATGAAATTATATCCTAATAAACCCATCATAAACTGAAAATATTCATTTAATATTCCTATTCTACTGAACATTATAGTGTAGCCTAGCTTACCTTAGCTCTGTTCAGAACATTTACATTAGCCTACAGTAAGGCAAAATCATCTGGAAACATCGAACAATGTAGAGTCGCAGTTGTCTAATCTCCTGATGATGTGGGTGTCTGGGAGCTGGGCTTTCTGCCAATGCTGGGGGATTGTGTGAAAGTACCATACTGCATATCCCTATTTGGAGAAAAGATCAATATTAAAAATTTGAAGCCAGGCACAGTGGCTCATGCCTGTAATCCCAGCACTTTGATAGGCCAAGGTGGACAGATTGCCTGAACTCCGGAGTTTGAGACAAGCCTGGGCAACATGGTGAAACCCCGTTTCTACCAAAAATACAAAACTTAGCTGGGTACGTTGTCATGTGGCTGTAGAACCAGCTACCTGGGAAGCTGTGGTGGGAGGATTGCTTGAGCCTGGGAGGTAAAGTCCACAGTGGGTCAAGATTCTGCCAGTGCACTTCTACCTGAGTGAAACAGTGAGACCTTGTCTCCCAACCCCACTGCCTGCAAAAAATTTAAAGTATGGTTCCTACTGAATGAGTATTGCTGTAGCACCATGCGTAAAATTTAAAAACTGTAAATTGAACCATAGTAAGTCAGGTACCATGTGTATATATTCTATATTTTCACATATGAGATAGAATATACAATATATACTGTCTCATGTATATATGCATATATATCTCATATATATATTCTCTATTTCTTCATGCTACTATATAACACAGTACAGCACATAAATGTTTATCTCATATGTCTTGTTCTTGGACCCTTGACCATCATTTTTATTTCAATGATAACCCAAATAATCTGCATCTGTATTACCATTAGAGGAGATATTGGGCTAGATGACCCTGACCACATCATTGAAATTCAGGAAATCTGTCCTTTCTTCATAGGGTAATCTTTGCTGCTTTATAGTAGTCTCTCTCTATTTTTTTCACTCTGCTGAGAGCATGAAGAGCAACAATTGCTCAACGTGTGAAAACTGTGTTCCTATTTGAATAACACCATTCTGCAATGTGAAAAAAATTCACTTCTACTTATTTATGCCAGACTGATGTGTGCTTTGTTAATTTCACTGGATTAATTTAAGAACTACCAGAGGACAAACTTGCAAAACAAATTGTTCGTTTCTCTTTTCTCTTGTCTCAAATCCAACAGTTTTTCAGATTTAGTTTCCATTTATTAGAACAGATTGAAATTACTTGTTGAAATTTCTTAGCACTCTTTTATAAGCCCAATGAACAGATGTAATTGTGCTTGGTAGATCAATTCATCTATTGCACCATGCCATGAAAATATGCTAGGGTTACCAAATAACAGCAAACAGCCTGGTTGTTTAATTATTTCAAGTAACTCAATGTCTTCTGGGAGTAGTAATCAATTTGAAATAAAATAAATCTTCAAGTTGGACAATCTATCCAATTAGTAGATTTTCTTTTCCTAAACTCACATTTCAAATTGATGGGCATAAATTTATTACCCATACAATCTATGAATAGAATCTTATCAGCATAATGCATGTTAACAACTCCATTATTAAAATTCTCCCAAAGCCTGAAATACTAGAGAGGACAGGCATGAATAATCATTTAACATTAATTCTAATGACAAGTTGTTCTATCAGAAAAGGGCAATTCTATTATTTTATTTTCACTTCGACAAACAAGAAGTACCTTTAAGTATGTCAATGAATCATGTGTACATCAGTGTAATATCTTAATGTGTCTTCATTCTTGAGATATAAGAGCATGTATTTATGTCTCTATTGTTGCTATTATCTTTTGCAGTAAAATGGCAGTGCACACAATACAAAACATGCCATGCAATTCAACCAATGTCTACTGAGAACTGATTCAGTGGTCAGTATACGATTTTTTTTTTTTCTTTTTTGAGCAGGAGTTTTGCTCTTTTCTCCCAGGCTGGAGTACAATGGAGCGATCTCGCAATCTTGGCTCACTGTAACCTCCACCTCCCAGATTCAAGCAAGCAATTTTCCTGCCTTAGCCTCCCAAGTAGCTGAGATTACAGGGGCCTGCCACCATGCCCGGCTAATTTTTTTTTTCTTTTTTTTTTTTTTTTTTTTTTTTTGCTATCTTTAGTAGAAATGGTGTTTCTCCATGTTGGCCAGGCTGGTCTCAAACTCCTGACCTCAGGTCATCCACACTCCTTAGCCTCCCAAAGTGCTGGGATTACAGGTGTGAGCCACTGCACCCAGCCCAGTACAGAATGTAATGTTTCCTAGGTAATCCTGTTGTTGACATTTCATATCTAAGTCCAGTGAAATTTTTATTGAATTAAGTCAATCAAATCACATTTATGAGAATATATTCTACTTCTTTCTCTACTAATAGTTATAGTCCTTCCAGGAACACAGTAATGTCCGTTTTACAGACTTATCCAGTTCCCTTTATGCAGTAGGGGATCTCAAAAGTATTCGTTTGTGGAAGTAATAGTAAATTGACGCCTTTTTATGTGAATATGTAAATGATGAGAAGGCATCTTTAAAAGAGAAACTTGAGGGGCGGTCAGTGATCCCAATTTCTAGGGATATACCTCTAGATTCAGTGAGTAAATATGAAGAGACAAGTAAGAAAATATATTTTGTATGATTCTTCAAGATTGCTATGGGTTTGACATGAGCACCCACATGCATTATTTGTTGAGAAAATTCTCTGTCCAGGAATTGGTTAATATACTCAACTAATAAACTCTAAACATGAACCAGTGTTGATTCATTGGCACTACATAGAGATTAAAGAATTGTCATACATAAGGGGAGTGTATAAGTTTATTTTGCTTATAAAAGTTAACTTTTGTGGCATAAAATATTAAATAAAAACTTGAAATCATGATAATAATTAACCTTTGGAGAGAAAGAACGGGGCCTGAGAAAGGTTTCTATTGTTCTGATGATATTTTATTTCTTGACATAGATGGCATTTAATAGGTGTATCTACTTTATGTAATTTATCTGTACAGTCGTTAACTTTTCTTTATGAACTATTTTAATATCTAAATTTCATTTCAAAAGGGGATATGGATAAATAAGCATTTTTATTATGAAAGACAGTGAGCTCAGTTTTAGAAAGTTGAAGCTGTAAAGACAATCACGAAGGTGCACAATAAAAAATTGGATATATATCCTTTGATTTCAGGGGATTATGCTAGGTTCAATATTAAGGTTTTTAGAGTTTTCATGATACAGTTCCATCAGAGTTAACAAAATAGTTAAGAATTTATGAAAAGGAAGCATGACCAGAACAAAGCCTTGGCATGCAGTCAGATATGCAATTAGTATAAAATGCCTTTTAGTTGAGCATTGTTTTCCATACATTGCGTAAGGAAAGATGAGTAGCCAAGCAGAAAATTTAGTCAGTTGAGAGAAATAATAAAACATCAATTTTTAATACTTAAATTTTCTTGATGAGATGTATTAATGTAGTTGCAGAATATATGGAAAAAGAAATTTTTTAAGAAATTGGGATTGGTAAACATCACTGTGGCGAATACTATAATGCACGATCTAGATTCCCTTCAGAAGTGAAGCACTTACTTGTCGAGCTGGTGGAAGTGCAGTAGGCAGACAGCCTTGGCTCTTAAACCTCAGCAAGGATTGCAGTGGTTGAAGAGAACTGCCTCATTCAAGTTTACCCTCCCTTCCAAAGTTCTGTACACAGTAACTGATACATACTGGGGTTACAGGTCCAGCCTTTTTGCCCTAACTTAAGACAGCTCTGAAGAGTCAGCTTTAGAACTCTCCGCAGGATTAGCTGAGCCTCCAGTGTGACCACAGCAAAGCTCAACTTTTTCGTCTGCCCAACCCAGCTTTCTACACTCCATAGGTGTTGCTCATAAGAAAACCTCTACATGACAATTTACATCTGTTTTCCAAGGAGCCTAAGTTGCTATAATTGTCTAATGCTGCAGAAACTTGGGATAAAAAGATTTTTATAAAATAATGTTTTATGATGCTTTTGAGCACAGCTTCAGTGCTGGTACATATCAGGGTAACAGTCTGTAAAAGATGCCTTATACTGTACAAAAAAAATGGTATTCGAAAAAACTCATTCTTAAAGTATAGATAATTTTTAAAAGACTATTTTTCTATAAAGGCAATGAGAGAATAACAATGTTGCTTAGCTAGATAGAAGGTTAATATGTATTTTTTTAGTTGAGGGTAATTTTAGCAAATTTATATCCTTGATGGAGGAAGACAGAGAAAACTTACGTTGAAAAGATTGAATATCAATAAAAACAAAATAATAATAATAGAATTTTTTCCCTAAAGAGGCACAATGTTACGATAACTAGAAGATAATATAAGAGCATAAATTAAGATAGATTGAAGAAATTGTTATACTAGAGAAATAAGAAATGGAGATAAACACAACTGCAGTGAGGTTTACATAGAGGGAAATAATTTAGAACATTTTTATCTAATTGCTTTATATTCTTTGTGATTAAAAGAAAAGAAGCAAAAATGTTTTGAGGGTGATTGAGAGTTGGTGAAGAGGTTATTTTCTAGATGTTTTTATTGCTTCTTTTTTTTTATATATAGATACTCAAGTAAATGTTGGAATAAAGCAAATTTTTATATTGGTCTAAGTGTGTGGTTTAGTGTAGGAAGATCCATGAAATTTTAAATGGGCAAAGGTGTTTAAGTTGCTTGTAAGTAATGAATTTAAAATAATGTACTAAAATTCAATGCTTATTAAACAAGGATATCAAGGAAGGAGGGTCACTAGGCTGAAAGAGAAAGGAAGGGCAGGAGTTAAGAACTATAGCAGTCAATAGCTTTGCTATAGTAAAATAAAGTGAGTGCAAATGCTATAGTAGGTAGTAGAAAGGTATAGTCAGAAATGGGATTTTGTGGGAAACAAGGAATAAGAGCACTTTAGTTCAAAAAACTACAATCAGAAAATGTGATATGGAAATTACAAATTATAGAAGACCAGTGATTCCAGATAATAACAAGTTATAGGGTATTTTACGTTTATAGGATGAAGGTCACAAAAGTTGAGCATGCTAAAGAATTGAGAGAGTAGAATATTGAATAGGTCAACTTTGCAAGTATTGAAATAGTTGCAGGATCAGAGTGGGAGTAGACATTTCAAAAACTGAGTTTATTGTCAACATGTTGATAAATCCTGAAAATGTCCACATAGCTTGATAGATGTTAATGATGAGTAGTCACAGGCATGAATATAGTTGGGTGGAAACATTAGCTTTCAGGATACACCACACACACACACATACACATTTCTGTTATTTGGAGCTGGAAAATCTGCCAACTCATGTTATCATGTTATAATCCATGAATACACGGGGAATGGGCAGTGTTCTCTTAAAATGACTACAACGAGAAGTTAATTTTCAGTTAAAGCAAAATGGTAAAGAGACAATTCATAGCACAGTTTAAAGGTATACAGGAATTTGTGCTGTGGAATAGAGATATAGAGCGGAAAGGTAGCAGCAGACAGTTGGGACATGGGGGAGGAAAGATCTGAAGATCCTAAAGGGGAGTGTATGGTAGAAGACATAATGATAATATCTTAAATTGGACTGTTAATAAAAACACATATCTGTGATATGCAGTTGGGTTAATTCTTCCAAACACTGAATAAAACCTTAGTATGACATTTATTCAGTGTTGTTATAAGTTAAGTTTCTTGTAGTATCAGGATTATTGTGACACTAATATACACAAAATATCTATCTATTGGTTGCATTAAATTTGTTCTTTCTGTAAAACAACAATCTAATCATCAAAGTACTTCAAGAAAAGAAGAGGTAAGATATTAATCACTTTAGCCATTTTGATACATTTCTCTATCATCACTTTTATCATTTAGGTGATTCTGTTTTAACCAGACCATCGTTATCATTTAAATCAATTCCATAGCCTTTAATAAAAATTAGTAATATGTAAGTTTCAATGTACTATCTTACTACTTTTTTGTTTTGTATTTGTCCTTAATGTTCCATATTCACAATCCTCTTTTATCTTGGCTCGTCTTGGGTAAATTAAGTATTTATTCATTGTTCCATTTTCTTCCTCAATTAATTATTATACATTCTCATTTTTTAATGTTTAGATATTAAAAATATATACTTTAGTCACATCTAATATAAATTGTTCATTTTATCATTTTTCAAAAATAAAAGTTCAGAGACAATTTTATGTATTTTAATTCTTTATACATTTAGGACCCCACAATAACAATTATTATGATATAATACTGCCTATCAACATGCCTACATTTTTTCTATTCGTTTCAACCCTGCATGTCTAAGTTTGTTATCTGAATTAATCTTCCTTCTTCTTAAAGTACATTTTAGCTTGTGGGGATTATGTGTGTGTGTGGCTCATTACTCAAATTTCATAGTTATTGCTCAACTGAAAATATTTTCTGTATAACCTTCATTTTGAAATGCTGTGTTGCCTTTTTTACTTCAGAATAAAGATTTCTTTTGGTAAAGTGTATGGAAAGTTCAGTAGTGAAGCTTTCTCTTATTCTTTGAGAGATTATAATGTTCCTTCCTTTCAATATTTCATGATGTTATTTATGTTTATTTTTATGTAGATAATACATACATGTATATTTTAGTATGTTGTAATTCTTAAATCTATGGCCTTATGTATTTCCTTGGTTTCTCATTTTTACAATCATATTTTTCTTGGGTTACAATTATATGTATGTTAGACTTTTGAATTTCTTCCTGAATTTCCATAGTATTTTTAAATTGGCAATAATGAATCAGCATATTTTCATCTATGTCATTCAATCCATTATTTTTTTTTCATTGTTTCTAATTTGCTGTAAAACCCATGTATTAAGTTAATTATAGTCATTTTTTAGTACTAGGATTAATCTTCCTTCTGCTTGAATTCACCATGGATCTGCTTTCCTGGAAGATCCTGAAATCCTTTTATGTTCCCCAACCAAGTTCCGTTAGAATACTGAGAGTTCAACTTCATTTCTGTAATTATTGATCTGAGCTATTCTCCCCTCAGCTTCTTTACATTTTAACTGCTGCTTTCTAATGAGTCAGAGGAAAATCAGCAACAATTAGCCTCACTCCTCAGAATTCTCTACATTTTTCATGCCTTGACACCGAAAATCTTAACTTCTTTGATAACTTTGTAATGCCTTCAAATGTTAGATCTTCTAGTTGTTTTCAGCATGAAGGTTATTTCATTATAAGTGACTTCTTATTGACAGAAGCAGAATTTCCTTCCTCTGCATTATTCTCTTCAATTACTGTCACTTCACTGAACCTATTTTCCTAAACCAGAAAAAAAAAATAGGAATCGTGTTTTGGTTTATTTTGCCTTCCCCTTTATTCCTCAAATAAATCAATAAATTCTGTAAGTTTATTTCCTTGATATCCTTTAATTCCATCCTCCACACTCTCAACATCCCCATGACCACTGACTAACACTCTTAATTTCTCCATTGGATTAAGGAAACAACCCTCTAAAAGCGTCACTGCTTTGATTTTTGTTGTTTCCTTTATTTTATTTTCACCCTGCCATTCTAAACGTTTGTCTTTTAATTCATTTCTTATGGTACAAAGTATCTGCTTTTTTTTTTAAACTATACTCATAAAATTCAAAACAAGTCTTTTAGCTTTGCATAAAATGTAATTCATGAGCACATGTGTTTCATTCAGCCATGGCAGCTTTTGAGTTCTTTTCCTTACTTTGTATGTTTCTGCCACACTCAACTATTCTAATCTTTTGAAAATATCATACCTTTGTCTTTGTGCATACCCTCTCCCACTGTTGTTGAAGGACAAATTTTGTGCTTCTCAAAAATATTTTTTTCTGACGTATCTTCACTTTCACTGTGCCTCCCAGATATGCCTGGGAGTCCTATCCTGGCTCTTTCTCAAACTGTTAAAAAATATGGAAGAATAGAATATACAAGAATATATTTATATTAAGTTTAGTTTAAAATATCATGGGAGTCTGAAGATTTTATGCAACACATTAATGTAATCCCCAAAACTAGCCTTGTTTTTTAGCACATTGCGTATATTAGATTTGGTTTGAATGAATTATTTGACCAATTTATTATTGAGTTGAATACATGTTATATACAAATACTCTATTGACACTGAAAACGATAAAAATGAATTAAGCAGTGACTTTATCCTTAAGGTATTCACATTCTACTAATGAATACATAATATAAACAGAAATATATTTTAGATAAACTTACATGTGAAATTAAATACATTTAAGAATGTCATAGTTTTCAAAGAAGGAGAGGAATTTTTAAAAATTGTAAAACAAGGTCTTTTAAACCTTTGATTTAAAAAAAATTAAATCTACACATATTTTTCAAAACCAGTCTAATGATTTCCTGTTCACCTAGGTTCTCCAATTGTTAACATTGGCCGCATTCTTCTTTTTAAAGTTTTGTTCGAATTATTTTGCTGAACCCTTCAGAGTAAGTTGCAGACATCATCACCGTTCAATCTAAGTACTTGAGCATAAATCTATTAAGAGGAAGGTTTTCTCATGTGAACACAACACAGCTCTTAGATTCAGAAAAGTTAGCATCAATGTATTATGATAGCCTAATGTATAGTTTATTTTCAACCTTCACAAATTTATTCCAGCACTATCCTTAATAAGGTTTTTCTTTTTCTGTTCAGGATTCAATCCAGAACTACCTATTACATGTAGTTTTCATGACTTTATAGTCTTAGTTAATTTAGAACGTTTTTCAGTCTTTTTCTTGTTTTTAATATCATTTTAAAAATATATAGGCTTTGTGTGTGTATATATGTGTGTGTGCAGGAGTGTATTTGTCTATGATTGTTTCATCATGCTTTGATTCAAGTTACACATTTTTGGCAAGAACATCACATTCTGGCAGGTGAACTTTTATATAAGTTTTGGAAGATGGAAAATACTTATGCTGAAAAATGAAGTGTGGCACAGAAGACACCTAGAATGAGAAACTGAAATAAAGAATTCAATGCTCTTACCACTAACTATAGGAGCTATAAATAGCTTATTTATGACCTCAAATTTTTTATGAATTTGAAACTATTAAAAAACTAGACAGAGCTAAACAGAAAGTTTGAATCATACTTATAGAATATAGATTTACATATGATATGGTTAGAATTGGTTCTCAAAGAAAACTTTCAGCACTAGTTCTCAGTTAATTATGGATATAAGGAACATCTGCTTTTCCAAAACTTCAGTTTTAATTTTTAAGGTATTTTTCTTTCTATTGAAAAAACTTGAGAACATTTTCTTTGGGATAAGGCTACATCCAATATTACAGCAAGTCCCCAAAAGCTAATCATCACCTGTAAATGTAGAGCATTTTAAATGTGGTAGTCCTGGTACCTTTCTTTACTGGATTATGTAGAATCACAGAAGCATGAAATAGTCAGATTCTTGTAGACCATTTCTTTATTGGTAGATACAGTAAACCCAGATAAAGGATAATTTGCCCAAATTTACAAAGCTAAAAAATAGTAGTTTAACTTCTCACCCAGGATTCCCAATGTATTGTCCAACTGACAGATTCCTAAGGGACTCTGAGAATATGCTCGAGGAAATTGTAACATTTTTATTTCATGGGTACCCTCTTGGCATGACTTTCACCTTGGTAGAGTAGGCCTTTCAGGGTTAGGCTCCATTCTACCAATGGTAGCTTGACAGTTACATGGGACATATCGAGAAAGATTTGCAATTGCTTTACCAGACACATTTTAGTCTCATTTATCTTGACTTCCAAGCATTTAATTACTAACGTGGTCCATACCATGAAGTTTCTTTTTAGATGAGTGCCAAGTTTCAAGCAACACAGACCACAGAGAAATCATTTTTCATGAGATTCTCCATATATATATATACTCAACAACACTTTCATCGGCCATGTTTCTGATCCATTAGCAGAATTACTCTCATTTGCCATGAAATGAGAGTAATTCAATTTCAGATTATACTATAAAGCTGAAATTATTATAGCTTTGCCTTCTGGTTTTACAGTAGTTAAGGTTATGTCAGGGATTTCATGCTGAAGCTTTATATTTTAAAATTCTATAATCAGACATAACAAGAAAAAAATAAAATGGTTTTGAGACTACATTTGCCTTTGTGAGAAATCCATGTTAGGATTTTTATTCAGAGATTCATATTGCTAGGCAAGTCTCTCCACTTAATAACCTTCATTATTATATAGACTTTGAATAAGATTGATACATTTTTCTAACACCAGAGGGGTTTGTTTGGTCTTAGCATGAGGTAAGCACCACTGTGTGGTGCTGTAAGCAGAAGGCAGGAGAAAGCACAAATCGCCAAGTCCCTTATTAGCTGTCTGTCTATGAACAAGGTACTTAATGTCATTGGGCATCACATTATATAAAATTTATAAATGGGAGAAAATTTATCCCATCTGTCTGAAAGCAGGGGACTGGACCTTTTGGAATTCTTTCCATTACTCATATCTGAGTTTAAATAAAATGAGCATACAGCTAACATTTCATCAAAAATAGGATAGAGATTGCTGTCTCTTTGTTTTATCTGAGACAAATCAGAAAAAAAGATTATTTCCCCAAATACCCAAAATAAGGCAAACATCTGACTTAAAACATATTTATTTAAATTATCCCTCCAATAAATTGCAAATGAATTTGGTTGGCTGTTAATAAAATGGCATAGACACTCAAAAGGCAGAGGTGTTTTAAATATGCTTCAGGGGCCATGTATAGGAAATTGCTGTAAGAGTAATTACTAGTCATTGATAAAAAGCTCCCTGAAGTCAGGGAAAATAGTAAACTGAGAAGAGAAAGGGAGGCAGTAAATTGGGTAAATTGAGACTTCCTGCATAATTCTGCTGAAGTTTACCAGTCTTTATTCATTTTTATTTAGTTCAACTTCACACAGAATTAAGCCCCTTTATAGGGAAGGCAATGTCTTGACATCGTGCTGAGTTTAAATAAATAAATAAGATGGTCTTCATGTGTTCTGGAAATTTACAACTTAATATGGAGAAAGCTGTGTAAATTCTTAATATGAATAATAGTGTGTATGTCTTCTGTATTTACTATATGGCTGGCATGAAATGACATAATTCATATGCATCATATAAATAATCATGGCAATCCTGTAAGGGAATTATCATTTTCATTTCAAAAATAATGAAGTGGAGGCTAATAAAGGAGAAAAAACCTCACCAACCTCACTTGTGAATGGCAAATTCAGTATTTGGATCCAGTTTTAGCAAAGCCTGTACTCTTAAACTTGATTTTATGTAATTTCTCATAATGAAAAGAAAACTGAAAATAATTTAAGCAACACGTTTCCCATGAGAACAGAAAGACAAATTAATCCATCAGTGCAGCAGAGTAAGGATTACAGAAGAAGAACCTCTAACACAGCATTTCATAAGTGAGAACAATTGGTACAATTCAATCCAAGTCCTGAAGTTGCTATTTACAAGCATTTGCTATCCACTCCTGTCTCCCTATCTCCAGAAACCCTTCATTTGTTCATGCCACTCTCATATTTCCTATGAATCACTGAGAGAGGCTCACAGAAGCCATGTTCATGCTCCAATCCACCTGCAGGCAATCCAAGTTTGGAGACTGATAAACACACTGAGTTGCTCAGTAACAAAATCTAGTAGGAAATCTCCACCACACCATGGCTGGCTGATTTCTAGATTCTATTAATTGTGAATGCTAGATAAAAGGTGCACTTGCTCCAAAGAGGAGAAGCTCAGGGAAGTTCTCAGTTAAATTCTCAGTGACAGCAGCAGCCACTCTCACTCTATCTGCATCAGCCAATTTGACTTTCCTTAAATTCCTCAAACAGATCATGCTTCTTTTTGCCTTAGTACTATGAAATAGGCTTTTCTATTTTAATATTCCATGTATATCTGGCCACCATGTACAGCTAGTTCCTATTCTTCTTCAGATTTCTACTTAATATTATTTCCTTTGGCAAGTCTTTCCTGACTTGACGGACTTAGCAAAGTTTTTCTCTTATATACTCCTAGAGCATTTTGTAATTCTACTTGGCAATAACCATCACATAATCACAATTATAATTTGTTCTTTTTTCATCACAAACTATTTTTTATTGAGAGGAAAGGGGGAGACTGGTGAAGTATAAAAAGAGTAGCTATGTAATATTACTTGTATTTAGATGAATCTCTTGAATCTCTTTTGCAACCCCTAAGTTGACAGCAGGAAGTCAAGGAAGAGAGTGGTGTGTTATGAGGCTTTTAGCAATCCAGGTGAGAGGAGGAAGATGGCCACAGTGGCCGCATTGGAGATGGAAATGAACAGATTGTGTAGCTGTACTGAGGGCGCAGAAAGCTAGGTTTATTTTTGTCAGATCACATATATCATGTAAATAAAGGGAAAAATTTAAGAACAACTCCAGATTTTATTAACTTGAGCAATTAGATGAAGATTCTACCAACAAAATTGGAAACAATTGGGTTGTAAGATAAGAAGTCTCTAAAAAAGGATATTGTTAAGTTGCATCTACGTGGGAAACAGCAGTGTAGCTTTTAAACACATGCAAATGTGGTATATGTGGCTGAAATGTAGATGTCATTATGCTTTGCAGGGAATGTCACTAACACTATCCTCTAACAACCGCAGCACAGCTAGCTGTGACTCAACCATTTTATAATCAACCTTGTAAAGAGGTACCATAAAATACGGTAGAAATTTAAAATATTTGATCAATAAGTAAATTGATAAAGCAGTAAGGGAAGGAGGTAGTATGTGCTATTACGTGTCTATGTCATAAATATTGCAAAGAGTAAGCCATGCATAATCCATGGGGATATATTTTTAATGATAGAATTTATGATATCACAGTAGAAACACTACAGGCACACTCTTTAATCTATAATTACAATAATCAGGAAACCTCTGGAGTGAAAGTAGTGAAATAACATCTTGATGACCTGCCAGGCACACTGCACATGTTTTGTTTTGTTTTGTTTCTGTTGCTTTGGATTTGTTTTCAGATCGTCTCTTTATCTTTCCAGCCTCCCATAGAGTACATACTTTTATTTTCTTCAATTTCCTAACTGAGAAACTGTGAAACAGGGAAATTAAGTAAATATCCATTTCATAAAACTACAAAGTGATAAAGCTGTAATTTATATATAAACCTAAACCTGAGAAATTGGACACTAGGAAATAGTACCCTTGCTTAGAGACTGCCAAAGCATAATGGAAACTTTACACCTTCAGTTTTTGGTAAGCTGTTCAATTATAGTCATATCTCATTCCCTTGTGTTGAAAAACAGCTCTCTTTAGCTAAATATCTCCTCTTTCTCTCCCCTCCCCCACTCCTCTCTCTCTCTCTTTCTCTCTCTCTCTCTCTCTCTCCCCATCTAAATTATGGTCAATTACAATCCCATCTCCTGAATAAAACTTTCCTGTTCTAACTTTCGGTATTTTTTCTCTCTGGCCTCCTATAACACTTACCTTGAAAAGTAAACCATTTAGCTCTAAATGATTGAATATTCCATAAGGCATATAACTAGTTTTGGATTATTTCTTTCACACACTGGCACTAACTTAGAGCTTAATTAAATTATTATTTTTTACTAATTCTAGAGTTAGCTAAAATTAAGGAAAATAATTATTGAAAAGGTCAAATAACTACAGAATTTTTTCAGTGCAAGGTTTTCCTCTGCCTACCACTTAGTCCAAATGTAAGTCATGTCATATTTTTAATCAAAAAGTATTATAGGGTGGAGGACCTGGGTTAAATATTCCCTAATAGGAAGCAATCACATGCAACTTCTATGAGATTACTTTATGAGTCTTTTTAAGATGTGAGTTTACAATTATGCCAAACCCAGAAAATTATAGGATACCAGAAATCTCAATATATTTTAATGTCCTATTGAATTTAGTTTTTCAGATGAAATTGCTCACTGCAATTTTAATCTTTCCAATTTAAGCAGCTAGAATGAGTAATCTTTGTCAGGAAGAAAATCTGGAACGATTATTTAGGAATGAAACTGAGTATTAAGACTAAATGTATTATTCTACTGCCAGACTCATATATGAGAACTTGGACCTAACTATAAAATAGGAAAATAAAACTTTAAAAAATAATACTCTAGTTTCTTCATCATTATCTTCTACTTACATCTTCTATGGATAAATGATGAGTTCCGTATATGGAGAAGGGCTGAATTCTCACACAAAAGTGAATTTTCTATTTCATCAAAGTATTTCTCAGAAGTCAAAAAATTCTAACATTTTAATAATTGTTTTATGAAATGCATCATATATTTTTCTGTGTAAAAGATGAAATGAACATAATTAAATATATCCTTTTAAGTTTCAGATCAAGGAAAATGATTCTAGTTTATGTACAGATTACATTTGGTCAATGTGACTTGACCATTACTCAAACATAAAATTGATGGTGAGTAATTCCCAAGAGCTTCTTTGAACAGGGCACTCTTCTTTGGTTTGATGTTCAAGACAGAAAAAAAAAATGTGAGTTTTAATAGGCAGGGGCTCATTATCTAAAAATCAACTTTGAAACTTTTCAGTTAACCAGTTTCCTAACTCACAGAGTGAAATTCTGAGATATGAATATGGAAGAGAAATATTTGATGCTGTGAGAAAAGAAGTTGGAAAGAATTTGTCTGCCTGAGGTTGGATGTGCATGGACAGGGTTTGAAAGACGAGACTAGAGAGCCAAAGGACTCCTGGAGGTTACTATGAGCATAAGGGGCTGGATTCTTGATGGAAGAGATGTAGAAAGGCAAGATACACAACCTTTCTTTACGGTTACCCAGAGGGTTGGTCCTGTGCTTTGGCCCTTTCACCTTAAAGTTCAGCTTCTCACTTTGTTTACTGTTATGTCAAAGCTCCAGAAATCAATATTTAAGCTGTGGTCTTGCCTAAGCCACAAAGCAGCAGCTTTGATTCACAGCTGCAACTTACAGATGCCTGTACCATATGCTACCATTCAGAATATCTTTCAGATATAAGCAGGGATGCCATTTCTCAAGGAAGAGAGAGGCTAAATTATTAGATAAATTGATCAGAATTAATATTGGCTTGATTAAGTCAGAGCTTAATCTACTTTTGGCATTCTCATTTTTGGTTCTTTTCAAAATCCAATTAACTTACACAGATGATTAGCATTTGCTAGTCTCTGATTTTAGAGCCTGCAAATTTCTCTAACCATCTCCTTCTCTTTCATTTTCCTAGCTATAATCCAAATATTACAAAGAGATTTGACAAAGCATTAGAACATTAACCAGTTTAGAGTCCAAATATTGTATATCCAACTATCATTAATCAGATTTTCAGAAGGTAAGATAGCCTCCTTAAAACAGGCAAGCAGAATAAACCATATGTGCAAAAGGAGGTGCCAAACCTGACAATGTAAGTTATGTAGAAACAGCATGTTTACTTCATCTGTATACTTCCTTCTTTGTTCGCTAATGATGAGGAAATAAACAACCAACACTGCATTATAATTATGCTTCTTTCTGGAGAGAACCAAGAAAGTTGGCTTTTCTATGTATTAAGACATTGACCTTATTTTTATAAAGCCTTGAAAAGACTTCATAATCTTTTTATCTCAACTTCCAAACCACTGCCAGGCCCATGGCACAATAAATGAAAGAATAAATGACAATGCCATTTCGTTTCTATGAGGCTACTATGAGAGCATGAGATTCTTAAAATTTCACAGAGAAGGGTTTGCTGTTCAAAGTTAAATCCATAGCCTGAAATGTATTTTTCCCCTGGTATGTCCTATTGAAGACCCTGAACAAACCTCCAAGCTGAAACAACTAGACAAAGTGAGAAAGTCCAAAATTTAGCGAATTTAGTAACTCTCAGAGGTAAGTAAAAGACAAAGTCAGCTCTCAGACTATGAGTTTCTTTAGAAACCTTGAATTTATGCTTTTTCAAATGGATGAGGCATGAAATCTGGGAGATAAATCCCCAAATTGGAAAGTGCCATGGTGAAAATGCTAAAGAACATTCCAGAAACAAAAACAAAAAACAAAACAAAAAAAATGACAACTAAGAAACTGAAAGATTGCATCACTTTTCTAAGCAAGCATATTTCTCTTGACCCTTGCACTTAATTTTCCCCTTACACAGAAGGGGAAAATAATCACTGCTGAGAATCCCTACACATAAGCTTAACTTGATGTGGCTTTCAATTCAAATTCTTGCTCCTTTGCTGCCTAAGAAACCTTGGTTATTTCAGCATTTTGCCCTGACACAAAGTACAATTCATGTAGAAAAATAATATAAACTATACATGGTGTCACAAAGCTATAAGAGATGTCTTTATGCTATTATTCAGTATCTCCATTCTATTCTGTATCAGCTCACATGGCCCCTGGACACAGGATGACTGGCCATTTGGAATGTCACAGTGGACTCCAACTGAGTGAAAGGCATTGTCTCTTCTGAGAATTTGTATTTAGAATACAAATATTCTAGTTGGTCTCTATAGACGTTGAAATTGGAAGATCATACAAAACCAGAAACAAAGATATCTGATAACAGTGCAACTATAATGTACAGAAATGCATGAAGAAAAAATACATGTGTGAGGAAAAATAAAGCCAAGAAAAATCAGAAGTAAATGTTTACTTTTTACACTTAGTCCCTCTTGCGAACCCTATATTCTTCAAGCAAGCCCTCCATTTACTAATTAAGGCAAATTTCTAAACCTTCAAACTAATTTACCCCAACTGTCATAGGATGTTAATATTAATTAAGGTCAGGTTTCTTACTTAACAAGCAAATGGAGAAATTGTTACCCCAGGGGAAGCAAAGGAATCCTCTAGAGTAATGGAATACTCAGCTGTAACTGAGTTTCAGATCACCAACTCCCAAGATATTCTATTTCCATTCTCTGATATTGTCTCTTCATTTTAATTATTTAAGAAATTGAGAAAAGGTCGTAAATTCATCCTCATTCTACTGTTGATAAAGATATTGAGAGTTCACTTTTTTAGTTAGTATTAAATAAGCTAAACACTTGTTTGTTTGATCTGCAAAGACTGCTTGAGGAACACATTTTTCAAAGCAGATATGGGAAGAAAGCAAGAGGAAGAATACTGAAAACAATACAGGCACTAATAAAGAGCATATTCCTGGTTGATGAACAACTCTCTGTTTAAGCCATCTGTGGTTATTTGGATGTACCTCATTGAACTTATACTCACTCATTTCAGCCATCCTCACAGAACATAGTGTGAATACAAGGTTCCAACAGCAAGCAAGGAAATAGAGTCTATCAGCTACAGTCCATTTGTTTCCCATGTCAGGATGCAAACAGATAATTATTGACCTCAGCACACCCAGTGCCATAGAACGTACTGGTTAGTCCTTCACGCAAAGAAGTACCTACTTCAGGCTACTCAATTGTATGCACTTGTATAGTTCATCCATGTAGTATCCTTAAATGAATCCATTATTACATAATGTATTCTGGCCTGAGTTGACCAACTGTTTACTATAGTAATCAAGTTAATTATTTTGTTGTTTTTGTTAAATCTATGGAAATGCAATCTAGTGAATTACATACATGTTCCTGTCATGAGAGTTTGCTTTCTTTGATATATTTCTGGAACTCAGATCTTACTGAGAGAGAACAAAGAAAGCAAGAATCTACAAGACTTCAATGGCAAATGAAATTATAAGATTCTTATGATCATTACCACTACCATTAATAATGTAAAGAATTATTGTCGAGAAGAATTGGATGATGTATTTATTTATCAATCGGCAAACATTAAGCCTTACTTTTGTGTATTTTTTGCTTTTGTCACCTGTGCTTTTGAGATCTTACTCAAAAAATATTTGGCAACGTTCTATAGATTTTCCCCAGTATTTTCTTTTACTAGTTTCATATTTTCAGGTCTTATATTTAAATCTGTAGCCAACTTTGAATAATTTTTATATATAGTAAAAGATAGAAATCTAGTTACATTCTTCTTCATATGGATGTCCAGTTTGCCCAGCAACATTTATTAAAGAAAGTATCTTTTCCCCAATGCATATTCTTGGCACCTTTATCAAAAATAAGTTGGTTGTTAATGAATAGATTTATTTCTGGGTTCTCCATTCTATTCCATTGGTCTATTCATCTGTTTTAATGCCAGCATCATGGCTTTTACAGCTTTGTAGTACAGCATGAAGCCAGGTAATGAGATACCTCCAGCTTTATTCTTTGTACTCAGGATTGCTTTCTATCTTTTTTTGTTGTTGTTGTTGTTGAATACAAATTTTAGAATTTTTTTCTATTTCTATGCAGAATGTCACTGTTATTTATATAAAAATTACATTGAATCAGTTGACTGCTTTAGGTAATATGGACATTTTAATAATATGAATTTTTCCAATCCATGAGCATAAGATAGCATTCCATTTGTTTGTGTCCTCTTCAGTTTCTTTCACTGAGATTGTTTTATTGTAGAGATCTTTCACTCCATTAGTTAAACTTGCTACAGTTATTTTATTCTTATTTTTATAGCTATTATAAATGCAATTGATTTCTGAATTCCTTTTTCAAACATCACTATTAGCATATTGGAAAAATTAATATTATTTTGTAAAATAAAAAAACAAAAAACCATGTTTTCTGCATGTTGTTACACATAAAATTTAGAAAAATATGATTGATTTTTGTATGTTGGGTTTTTTTATCCTTCAAATTTGCTATTTATTTTTGTACCAGTTAGAAGAGGTTGCTTGGTTTTACTTTTTTTTTTTTTTTTTTNTTTTTTTCTTTTTTGGTGTTGATAGGTCTTTCTAAATGTAAGATCATGTCATTTGTCACAAAAGATGATTTGGCACTTTTCTTTCTAATTTGGATGACATTTATATATTTCTTTTCCCTAGTTCCTCTGGCTGGGGCTTCCAGAACTACATTGAATGAAAGTGGTGAAAGTGAACATCCTTGTCAGGCTATTAATGAAAGAAGACTTTCAATTTTTCTCTATTCAATATGATATTGCCTGTGGTTTTGTCATATGTGGCCTTGATTACTTTGAGGTAGGATCCTTCTATGCTTCCTTTATTAAGAGTTGTTATCATAGTGTAATAGTGAATTTTATTAAATGCTTTTTCAGCATCTAGTGAGATGACATGGTATTTGTCTTTGATTCTGTTTATGTGATGTATCACGTTTATTGATTTGCATATGTTGAGCCATTTTACATCCTTGGAATGAATCCCAGTTGATCATGGTGGATGATCATTTTCATTCCAACTTTTATTTTAGGTTCAGAGTGATACATATGAAGGTTTTTTACCTAGGTAAATTGCATGTTACAGGGTCTGGTGTATGATTTATTTTGTTACTCAGGTAGTGAGCACAGAACCTTCAAGGTAGTTTTTTTTTTTCCTCTTTTTCTCACCCTCCTCCCAAACTCTACCATCAAGTAAATTCTGGTATCTATTGTTCCCCTCTTTGTGTCCATGTGTACTCAAAATTTAGTTCCCATTTATATGTGAGAACATGTAGAAAACATAGTTTTCTGTTCTTGCATTAATTCTTTTAGATAATGGCCTCCAGTTGCACCCATGCTGCTGCAAAGGACATAATTTTATTCTTTTTTATGGCTGCTTTGTATTCCATGGTGTATATGTATCAACATTTTCTTTTTTCAGTCCCCCCATTTATGGGCATCTAGGTTGATCCCATGTCTACTATGGTGAAAAGGGCTGCAATGAGCATAGACATGTATATGTGTTTATGATAGAACAATTTATATTCCTTTTGGTATGTATATACCCAACAATAGGATTGCTAGGTCAAAAGTAGTTTTGTTTTAAATTCTTTGAGAAATCTCTATAAATATCATTACACAGTGGCTGAAGTAATTTACATTCACACCAACAGCGTATGTGTTCCCCTTTCTCCCCAGCTTTGTAAACACATTTTTTATTTTTAACCTTTTAGTAATAGCCACTCTGACTAGTTTGAGATGGCATCTCATAATGGTATTGATTTGTATTTCTCTAATAATTAGTAATGTCAAGCATTTTCCATATACTTTTTAGCTGCATGTGTGTATTCTGTTGAGAAGTATCTGTTCATGCCCTTTGCCCATTTTTAAATGGGGTTGTTTGGTTTTTGCCTGTTGATATGTTTAAATTCTTTACAGATTTGTATATTAGGCCTTTGTTGAATGCATTGCTTGTGAATAGTTTCTTCCATTCTATAGGTTGTCTGTTTACTCTACTAATAGTTTTTCTTGCTATTCAAACTATAGCTATTTAGTTTAATTAGGTCCCACTTGTCAATTTTTGTTTTCATTGCTATTGCTAGTGGAGTCTTTATCATGAACTACTTGCCAAGGCCTACATCCAGAATATTTCCTGGATGTTTTAGGCTTTTTATAGTTTTAGGTTTTACATTTAGCTTTTTTATCCATATTAAGTTGAATTTTGTATACGGTGAAAGGAAGGGGTCCAGGTTCAATCTTCTGTATATGGCTAACAGTTATCCCAGCACCATTTATTGAATAGGTTTCCTTTCCCCATTGTTTGCTCTTGTGCACTTTGTTGAAGAGCAGATGGTGGAAGGTGTGTGATTATATATGTGTTTTGCAACCTGTTCCGTTGGTCTGTTTGTCTGCTTCAGTATCAACACTATGCTCTTTTTGTTTTTGTATCCTGGTAGTATAGTTTGAAGTCAGTGTGATGTCTCTAGCTTTTTTTTTTTTTAGGATTGCTTTGGCTATTCAGGATCCTTCTGCGAAAAATGACATTGGTGGTTTGATAGGAATAGCATTGAATCTGTAAATTGCTTGGGTAGTATGTCCAATTTAACAACACGGGTTCTTCCTACCCATGACAAATGATAGGAAATATATGAATAACAATGATTTTCTATTTAAAATTTATTTCTATTCATAAAATAGAATGATTTTCAATTTGTGTGTGTCATCTCTGATTTCTTTCAGTAGTGTTTTATAATTTTCATTGTAGTAAACTTTTGCCCCTCTGGTTATCTGTATCCCTAAATATTTTATTCTATTTGTGGCTATTGTGAAGGAGACTGCATAACTGATTTTGCTCTCAGCTTGGACATTATTGATGTATAGAAATGCTACTGACTTTTTACATCGATTTTGTATCCTGAAACTTTACTGAAGTTATTTATAAGATCTAAGAGCATTTGGGCAGAGACCCTGCAGTTTTCTAGGTATAGAATCATTTTGTCTGTGGAAGAGAGAGAGTTCTACTTCCTCTCTTCCTATTTGAATGCCTTTTATATTTTTCTCTTGCCTTATTGCTTTGGCTAGGACTTCCAGAACTATGTTGAATAGGAGTGGTGAGAGTGGGAATCCTTGTCTCATACCAGCTCCCAAAGGGAATGCTTCCAGCTTTTGCACACTTAGCATGATGTTGCCTGTGGGATAGTCATGGATAGTTCATATTATTTTGAAATATGTTTTTTCAATGCTTAGTTTGTTGAGGGTTTTAACATAAAAAGATATTTAATTTTGTCAAAAGCCTTTTCAATGTCTTTTCCAGTGATATTGTGTTTTGTGTTGAATCACATTGATTGATTTGTATATGTTGAACAAACCTTTCATCTCAGGAATAAAGCCTACTTGTTCATGATGGGTTAAGTTTTGAAGTACAGCTGGATTCAGTTTGCTAGTATTTTGTTGAGGATTTTTGTAACTATGTTCACCACGTATGTTGTCCTAAAGTTTTCTTTTTTCATAGTGTGGCTGCCATGTTTACATCTAAGAGTGATGCTGTCTCATAGAATGAGTTAGGCAGGAATTCCACTTTCTTGATTTTTTGCAATAGTTTTGATGTAATCGGTACCAGCTCTCTTTTATAAATCTGGTAGAATTCAATTGTGAATACATCTGGTCCAAGGCTTTTTCTGGTTGATAGGCAGTTATTACTGATTTAATTTCAGACTCATTATTAGTCTGCTCAGGTATTCTATTTCTTCCTGATTAAATCATAAAAGGTTGCATGTTTCCAGAAAATTTATCAATTTTTCTAGATTTTCTAGTTTGTGTGTACAGGAGAGGCCAGGATATAGAGAGGCACTCAGATCAGATTGTCCCCTTCCAACAGGCAAAATAGCCCTGTTCTGTTCAGGCCAGATAGTCAACAAAGCCAAAACTACCCAGAGGAGCATAGAGAGCCTTGAGGGATGGACATCCCTGGCTGTGCTCCACTACAGCAATTCCCACACCAACCCTTCTTGGACTCCATGCTGGGTAGAGTTCTTTCCCAACCTACTTTCCAAGAAGTTCTCCCTGCCAGCTCAAATGTCTATGAGAGTTATGGGGACTCTTGTAGCCAGGATTCTGAAGGTCTGTGTCAACAGTGGGTCACTTCATGCCTATTCAACTCACCTCTTCCCCTAGAGCTGCTTGGGGTCAGGAACAAGTTTTAGTGGTTGGAAACCCTCTCAGGGTTTCCAGATTCCTCACCCTTCATGCCAGGCTCTGTGTCTTCATCCTCCCTCAATGTCTTTCTTGCAAAGATCTGTTCAAAGTGTTCTGGCCTTCTTGACAGTCTGTTCTCTCAATGGGAGAAGCTCCTCCTGGGTGCATTTAGTTAGCAATCTTGGCTCTAAAATCTAGAATGAGCAGCAGAATCATGCTTTGTATAATAGATGTTATGCCTGACAAGTCAATCTTCAGGATTGGTCATCTTGTATAGAATGGTTCTCTGAATTTCCTGGATATAAATGTTGACCTCTCTAACAAGGTTGAGGAAATTTTCATGGACAGTATCCTCAAATATGTTTTTCAAGTTGCTTTCTCTCTCTCCTTCTCTTCCTGGGATGCTAATGAGCCACAGGTTTTGTCTCTTTACATAATCTCATATTTCTTAGGGATTTTGTCTATTCTTATTATGCTTTCTTCTGTGTTTTTTTTCTGACTGAGTTGATTCAAATGACTGGTATTAAAAATCTGAGATTCTTTTTTCAGCTTGATCTGTTTTGCTGTTAATTCCAACTATATTATAAAATGTTTGTAGTGAGTTTTTTCAGCTCTGTCAGGTCAGTTTGGTTCTTTCTTAAAATAGCTGTTTTGTATTTCAGGTCTAGAATTGTTTTACTGGGTTCCTTAAATTTCCAGGATTAGGATTCAACTTTCTCTTGAATCTCAATGATCTTTGTTACTATCCAGATTTTGAATTCTATGTCTGCCATTTCAGCCATTTCAGCCATTTCCATTTGGTTAAGAAATACTGATAGGAAACCAGTGTGGTCATTTGAAGGAAAGAAGACACTCTGGGTTTTATAGTTGCCAGAGTTCTTGTGCTGGTTCTTTCTTGTGTGTAGGCTAATGTTCTTTTAATCTTTGAAGCTGTTTTCTTTTAAATCGGCTCTTTGCTTTTATATTATTTAATGTCCTTGAGGGTTTGACTATGGTATAAGTTGAGTTTATTCAGTTAGCTTCATTTCTGGATGATTTCAAGAGGCTAAGGCTCAGCTCCACACTCCTGGGCTGACTCCACTCTGTCAGTGGCTGGGACCAGGCTTGCAGCTTTGTTCTCTGGCCCCTTGAGATTAACCTCCTCCTGAGTTTGACAGGCAGAGGTATTCCTAGTCTGCTGCTAATGAAAGTTGCCAGCAAGTGCACTTCAGTGAGGCAGTGGTGTGGTCAGTGCGTACCAGGGAAGCAGCAGCAATAGGCTATGTGTGTGTTTGAACACACAAAGTGGGGGGACAGGGTGTGGGCAAGTGTGAACCAGTGAAGCAGCCGGAGGGAGAGCTGTGAGCAGGTGTATGCCAGTGCGGGCCTGCCTGCAGAAGCTCTCCGACTGTTAGGTAAGGTCTGCTGGCAAAAGAGGTATGGCAGTGGCCACTGGCAAGTACCTTGGCTGGGAAGCTGATGTCATGCTGACTGTGGATCCAGTCATGCAGGGACCCTGGCAGAGGCCAGCAAACAGGGCAATGCTCAGATCAGACTGGCCTATTTTATAGGCAAGATATACCTGCTTCATCTACGTCAAGCAGCTAACAAAAGTTTAGGTCACGTAGAGGAGTATGACAAACCTTGGGGTTTGGATATCTATGGCCATGCTTCACTCAACTTATTCCTGAGCCAAACCCTCTGGGCTCTGTTCAGGCTGGAGTTCTGTCTCTACCACCTCTGCCAGCCCAAATGTCTGTGGGCATTGGGGGGTCTCTAGCAGCTAGGAGTCCAGAGGTCCATGCTGAGAGTGGGCTATTCCATGCCTCTTTCATGGACCCTAGGAACAAATCGAGGTCAAGAACAGGTCCTGGTGCTCAGTAACCCTCTGAAGGGTTTCCAGCTTCCCCCCACCTTCATCCCAGAATCTGCATCCTCATTCTGTTTACTCTCAATGACTTTTTTCCAAAGAAATGTTGTGAAGGACTTTTTTAATGTGTTATTGCATTTGGTTTGCAGGGATTTTGTTTATTTTTGCAGCCATTTTTACCAGGAATTTTTGTAGTTTTCTTTCTTGATATACCCTTGTCTGACTTTAGTATCAGGGTAATCGTAGACTCTTAGAATAAGTTTGGAAGTATTCTGTCTTTTTAATTTTTTGGGGACTAGTTTGAATAGGATTGGTATTAGTTTAAATATTTAATTGGTATTAGTTTAAATGTTTAAAAATTTAAATATTTGGTAGAATTTAACAGTGAAACCATCAGATCCTGGGCTTTTCTTTGATTGGGGGCCTTTTATTCCTGCTTTGATCTTGTTATTTATTATTAATCTGTTTGGGTTTTCTATTTTTCATGATTTAATCCTAATAGGTTGTATTGAATTTATGCATTTCTTCTCAGTTTTCCAATTTGTTGGCATATAGTTGTTCATAGTAGTCTAATGATTCTTTGTATTTCTATGTTATCAATTGTAATGTTTTTATATATTTCTGAATTTATTTATTTACATCTTTTTCTTTTTTTTTATTCTAGCTAAAGGTGTATTGATTTTGTTTACCTTTTAAAAAACTTTTTATCTTATTGATCTTTTGTATTGTTTCTTAATCTGAATTTAACTTATTTCTATTGTGACCTTTAGACTTATTTTTCTTCTACTAATTTGGGGTTTGGTTTGTTTCTTTTGTATTCCCTTAAGGTATACTGCAAAGTTGTTAGCTCAAAGTCTTTCTTTCTTTATTGATGTAAACATTTATTACTACATAGTACTACTTTTCCTGTATCTCTTGGTGGTATATTATAATTCCATTTTTATTTCATAAATTTAAAAAATTATTTTCTTAATTTCCTTTATTGATTCATTGGTTATTCTGGTTCATGATGTTTAATTTATATATATTTGTACCGTGTCCAAAGGTTCTCTTGTTCTTGATTTCTAGTTTTATTCTATTGTGATCAGAAAAGATACTTGACATGTTATTGATGTTTTTCATTTGTTGAGATTTTTTTTTGGGTTACCATATTATCTATCCTGGATAATATTTTTTGTGTTGATGAAAAAAATGTGTATATTCCATTGCAATAAGATGTAATGTTTTATAAATATCTGTTGAGCTCCATTGGGTCTATAGTGTTATTTAACTCTCATGTTTTATTGTTGATTTTCTGCCTGCATGATATGTCTGTCTATTGCTAAAAGTGACATGTTGAAATCCTCTACTATTCTTGTGTTGTAGTCTTTTTCTTCTGTTAGATCTCCTGATATTGCTTTATATTTTGGTGTTCTCCATTGTTGGGGGCATATGCATTGATTATTGTTATATCCTCTTGCTGAATTGACACATTTATCATTATATAAAAACCTTCTTCATCTCTTTTTAGTTTTTTACTTAAAATCTTTTTTATCTGATATAAGTATAGCTACTTCTGCTTTTTTTGTTGTTGTTGTTCTATTTGCATAGAATACCTTTTCCATCCCTCATGTTCAGTCTATATATTTCTTCACAGATGAAGTACATTTCTTGTAGGCAGCATTACACTGGGTCTAATTTTTAGCATTTCAACCATTCTATGTCTTTTTATTGGATAATCTAGTCAATTTAAAGTTGATATTATTGATAGATAAGGACTTACTACTGCTATTTTGTTTCTTGTTTTCTAGTTGTGTTATGGCTCTTCTATTACGTTTTCAGTTTCTTACTGTCTTTCTTTGTGATGAAGTTACTTCGTCTGCTACTGTGTTGCTATTTATTTTTAGTGTATCTATTACAGGTTTTTGCTTTGTGGTTTTTAGGAGGCTTACAAAACTATTCTATTGTTATGATAATTTATTTAAAACTAATACCAACTTAACTTTGATTACAAAAAAAAAAAAAGAAAAGGAAATAAAAAAGACCTGTATATATTAACTTTATCCTCTGCACATATTTTGAATGTTTTTATATCACAATTTACATTTTATATTTCTTATTTTAAAACAAATTGTTGTAATAGTTATCATTTTAATAGATTTCTTTTTCAGTCTTCTTGCTAAATATATAAGTGGTTTACACACTATGATGACAATGTTAGTACAGCAATCATATAGCATTCTTTTCTTTCAGTTTTCAGAATTCCCTTTAGGGTTTCTTGTAGAACAGCTGTAGCAGCAATAAATTTCTTCAGCTTTTGTTTGTCTAGGAAAGACTTTAGTTCTTCATTTCTGAGGGATAGGTATACTGGATACAGTATTTTTCATTGACAAGTTTTTCTTGCATCATTAAAAGTCTGGTTCTTTTTGTTTTGTAGATTTCAGTTTAAGTGACAAAGAAAACTTTTCTAATCACACCATTAGAAAGAAACAAACAATATACTACCCACCTGCAATTTTTTACACCATAATTTCTTTTCTTAATATACCAAAAAATATCATGTCTGTTGAATTATTTGCTTATTTATCTATCTCTTTTCTTCATAGGTTGCAAGAACATAAACCCAAACACACACGCATTTACTTTCTTATTCAGTGTTTTATTTCTAGATTTTAAAATAGTGCTTGGCATTTATTAAGCCATCATAAAAATATACTATTAACTGTATAAATAAATAAATTAGTTAATTCATATTTACTTCAGTTGTTATTAGCATAAAAATTAAGCAAATTTTTGAAGGAATCTAATTACTGAAGCAACATTAATGCAATGCTAAAAGTAATACAAGATGGATATATACTTAAGTTCTCTAATTGGCAGACTAATAAAAAGGTAAAAAGTGAAAGAAAAGGCTCATTTCTGAGTGGCTTGAGGTAATCTAGTCTTCATTTTTTTAGCTTATAAATTGAATAATTATTAGAATTGTGCCTACCCATATAATAGACTTTCTTCGCACATTGGTATTTGGAGATATACTTAATTCAGGATTATAAATCACATAGGGAGATGATTTATGCAAATTTAGAATTCATTAGCATTTACTAAATTATTTTTCCTACAATTCAAGCAAAGGGAACAAGTCAAATGGATCAAGCTGGAAAAGAAAAGCAATTTGATGATAATTCCGTTACAGTGTTTATAAATAACCAGAAATGCGTGAGTTGCAGGCTGCAGAAATCTTGTTACATTATTGTAATTCACATGAATAGAGGAGACCTTCATTTACAATAAATAGTTGATTTTATGGATCAACTTATGGCATTTTGCTGATGACACTGGGCAAAATATATTTTCTTAACAAAAAAATAACTTCAATTAACTAGTATAAAAGTTCTACTAATAGCTAATTATTCTTTTCAAATCTGTGGGTTCTATGTCTATGAATTCAACATACTGCAGATCAAAAATGTTCAGGAAAGAAATGGACGATTGTGTTTATACTGAACATGTGCAGACTTTTTCTTGTCATTGTCCCCTAAACAATATGGTATAACAACTATTTATATACCATTACATTGTATTAAGTATTAAAAATAATCTAGAGATGATTTCAAGTATACACAAGGATGTGCAGAGGTCATTTTTCAGTGCTGTTAATATACCATTTTATATAAGGCACTTGAGCACCCATGGATTTCAGTATCCTGAGGGGATTCTGAAACGAATCACTTATGCATACTGAGGGACAACTGTACTCAATAAATATTATTTTCTTGCTATGTCCAAATTCACCTACCTTTTGGCAGCACAGTAAGTCTTCAAATGTCCTGTCTCTTTCACATATATTCTACCTTCCTTAATAGCACTGAAATGTTTGTTCTAAAATGCAGTTTCAGTCAATTAATTATCTTGGCCAAATATTATCTGTGTTCTTCCCAATGCACAAAGGATCAGCTGACAGTCTTTACTATAATATTTGAATGTTTAATGCAGTAAATCTACCAAGTTTTTTTTTTTTTTTTTTTAGCCACAGAAACCATTGTCAGGCTTAAAGATTTTTGTTTTCCAGAAATCTTTTCCAAATCTGACCATCATTGGCACATCTCTTATTTTTTTAGCCACCCATTAAATTTTTCATCTTTTTCCATCCATGTTTAATAACACATCAGAAAACAAAATTCTAAAATTGGGGCCAAGCACAGTGGCTCATGCCTATAATCCCAGCACTCTGGGAAACAAAGGCAGGCAGATTGCTTGAGTCCAGGAGTTTGAGACGAGTCTGGGCAACATACCAAAACCCCACCTCAATTAAAAATACAAAAAATAAAATAAAATAATTAGGCAGGCATAGGGGAATAAGTCTGTGGTCTCGGATACTCAGGAGGCAGAGGTGGGAGAATCACCTGACCCCAGGGAGGTTGAGGCTGTAATGAGCCAAGATGATGCCACTGTACTCAAGCCTGGGCACCCAGACTGGGACCTTGTCTCAAAAGAAAAAAAAAAAATTCTAAATTTGGTTTTCACAATTTTTTGGCCTAGAGACTCGAGGCCATTCAAAGCCACTATTTAATGCTACATCCATATGTTTGTAATACTCCTGTGGGATAAATGAGCTTTTTTTCCTATTGTTATTATTTGCTTCTTTTACACATTCACATTCATTCTAAGTGGTGGATTTGTTTGGAGTTTATATTCCTGGTCTATAACTTTTTTAACTCTTTTTTTATTTTCAATTATGGAGTGGAAGAATATGAAAAATGAAGTTCAAGTTGACAAATCTAAAATTGGGTATAATATCTGCAATTTGTAGTTTATTGTGACTTAGCCTTCTTAACATTTTTATGTCTGTTTTATAATTTCAAACTAAAACTGTTCTAACAAATCAACTGGCATGCATAAGCACTTGGTATAGATTCTTTCTCCCATTTACATATTGAAGATTACATTTATTGTAGGTGTGTAATAATTTTTATATTTTTACACCTGGCTTAATTTAAATCTGTACCACAAATATGCCTATATCAGATCATCTCTTTTCTTTTTCTATAAACACTAAGTTGACATGATAAATTTCATCTTAAATTACCTTCATTTTTTTTCATGGAACTTTTTTTCCCATTAAATCAGCAGTTTTCAGGTGGGCTATGAAGTGGCTGGAAGTGTCCTCCTCTACTCAGATATGTACTACATAATTGTATTAGATTTCCATTGCATTTTGCCAAAGTTAGTGTATGTTATACTAATAATGTTAAGGTAAATAATATTGCATTATAGAGCAGTGGGATACACAATTCATTGCAGCATAGCTTCCTTAGCTCAAGATGTTTCTAACTGAAGGGTGGTGTTGAGGGAGATTAGAGGGTTTTGCTCGACTTGAAATAATAAATTGCTGCTATACAGCAAGACCTGAGTATTGTCACTATGGATGAAGAGTTTATAAAATAGATGTTTTTAAATCTTCAAGATGAGGACATGTTTATAAGTAAGTGGAAAGATCCTCTGGTTCTTTGAGCAGTGTCAGTGAGGTCAAAATAGTGATTATCTCCTCCGCCTCTCACTTTTTAAAGCCCTGAAAAACAGCTTTCTTAAAGACAGAAGTAAGAATTAGGTAATTACTCTTTCTCATTTTTTTCTTTGTTAATGAAAAATGAATTTATTCTTTATTCTTTATGTATGCTAGAAATAAAACAAAGTAATGCTTTGTCATTTCTTGATCATAAGCCATAATAAAAGTTTTTACTCTATAATATTAAAAAAAAATCTCCCCCACACACATATAAATATGAATGTAGTAAAATTATATTTAATTTTACAATATGTCATCACCTCTATTTCATTAAGTTATAAATTGATTTTATTATTTAAATGATAATTGTGATACACTAAGTTGTTTCGTAAACTACTAATGGGTGGCAGCAAATACTCTGAAAAATACTGAAGTAAAGCAGACTAAGATAGGAAGGACCTGATTTTGGTGGTCAGTTACAATCTTCTAGTGTCACAAATTGACCATTTACTGTAGATGTGACTTATGTTTGCTGTCATGATGCCAAAGAGGTGGGGGAAAAAAAAGGGAGAGAGAGGGACCAGATGGAGATAAGGAAGCTCACAGCTGAGATTAAGAAAAGACCACTTTTCTTTGGCTAAGCAAGTACTTACCTTGTGGTGGAGGTGGGAAAGTTAGGGGAAACTGGCAAGATTTCTAGGCTTCCAAGTGCTAGGAACAGTTTTAAAATAATGCTCTACTGTCCTGCAAAAGAAATGGAATGAATCCTTTGAGAGCTATTTATTGCCTAATCTCTACTCTCAACACCATGAAAATAGCAACTATTTATTACCATGTGTTCCTCTAAATATTCATATCTATTAACCCATTTAATTCTTGTATCTTAAAATATAAGTATAATTATTAACTCTATAAATCAGGAAAATGATGCACAAAATGGTTAAGTAGGTTGCCTAACTTGCAGAGTGTCATGAATTTTTGTCACTAGGGAATACATCTCAAAGTATCTTCTATGTAAAATTGCATTGATAATAATAATGCATTGATTGTCCACCATTAGTAAGCTATAACCTTCTAGGTTGCTACTTCCTATGTGCAATGCAGTGTGTTCGTGAGTAAAAGTTGCAGCCATTTCTTGTGGTAGTTAATTCTGCAAGCCATCTAGGGCAGGTCCTATGCACATATATTTGGAATAGCAATGATTAATCAAAAGAAGTACTTAAGAAAATATTACTAAGGAAAAAAGCTTCTGGTACCGATGTTGGTGGGAAAGTGAGAAGCATATGAAACTTGTCTTCAAAAATGAAACGTGATGTCCTGGCATTATTAGTAAGAACAACTATTCAATAGCAAAGATAAAACTGAAAGAAAATTATGTCTCATACTGAAGTCTTACAAATAAAAAAATATATATGTACATAAAGTGTAAAATTATTTTTAAATGAGTTTCTCTCTAGCTATTGATCAAAGTGTTTTTTCAGGTTCTGCAGTCATTCAAGTACAGTTTAGCTTTCAGGGTGATAGGTAAAATTTCAAAACCTCTCATGTTCTTTGTTATTTAGTCTTTTAAGAGAGTTCTTTCTTCTGCTTTGACAATGCACTGATCACTTGCCAGGTAATGATACAGCTGCTAATAGTGGTAGAGACCAAGACACTTACACCATTGTCAGGATTGCCTCTGGTACAGGAACTTCAGCCATGAGACCTGTGCCTCCTGTAAATGCACATAAGACAGTAACAATGGGCTGGGCGCGGTGGCTCACTCCTGTAATCCTAGCACTTTGGGAGGCCAAGGTGAGCAGATCACGAAGTCAAGAGATCGAGACCATCCTGGCCAACATGGTGAAACCCCATCTCTACTAAAAAATACAAAAATTAGCTGGGTGTGGTGGCGTGAGCCTGTAGTCCCAGCTACTAGGGAGGCTGAAGCAGGAGAATTGTTTGAACCCAGGAGGCAGAGATTGCAGTGAGCCAAGACTGTGTCACTGCACTCCAGCCTGGCCTTTGGCAA
>NW_016107415.1:4061098-4083611 GCF_001604975.1 Cebus imitator
AAAAAAAAAAAAAAAAAAAAAAAGCAATAACAATGTACCCAAAGAGACTTAAAGCCAGATCTAAAGAAAAAAGTGTGTACTCAAATTATGTGGCTTTCAGAAAAATAAAACTTCTCAAGGAGAGAGATGGCAATCTGAATAAAATAATGATGGTAATGGTAATGGTGGTGATGCTGTGGTAATAATAATAACAAGATGTCATCTTTCCAGATGATAATTTTTAAAAGCTCAATAAAATATTATTTATTTTTTTCTGATATATTTAACAGAATAGTGATGAATTACTGAGCCCACGTTCAGAAGAGACCCGGATCCCAGAAGTATGCCAACATATGAGGCTACCTTTCCTTGAAGGTATTTGAGAATCTGGGAAATAAAGCTGAGAAGCTAGTTTGTGGTTTTGATAGCTGACTAGGAATTAGGGGACAAAAGTCAGAGCACATGTACTTAGATAGGAATTTGTATACATTATCCTTTAGGTTCAGTCCCCAAAATGCTATTGAAAAATTTAAAAGAAGTGAAAATAAACCAACTACGGCATGACTTTCTGACCAGTTTCATGTCATCTGCATAAGCAAAAAGCTGAAATATAACTAAAATAATTTTTTTCATTATATATGTCCTCTGGCACATGGAAAAAGCAAGGGAAGGTAAAGTCATCTAAGACTCAATGTATTTGCCCAAATTATTTTTCAGAACTAATAGCTAACACAATAAAAGATAATCAGACATATGAAGATAAAGAGAAAACATGAGTGAGTGCCAGCAGAAATAAATAGATAGAAATTACCACTGAGATGCAAGAGGTATGTGTATTGTTAGTCATGTATTTCAAAAACAAACTATATTTACTAGAAATGTGCATGAGTGTAGAAGTCAAGGCTAAACCGCCAGCAGTTAACCAAATATCATTTGTGAAAACTCACTTAAATAATTAGGAAAAATAGAAATATAAAGAATAAATTGTCCTGAATTATAAATTAAATGGACTTGTTTACAGAGTAGGCACTGAGGGATACAAACACAAAATCCTCCAGCAAACTCACAAGTAATTTTTTAGAGTTGATATATTCTTTTTAAATAAGGTAAATAGTAAGAAGAACAGGGAGGATGTGGAAAATATGTTTAAAGAAGAAACGTAGCATTGGAGGATTAAAAGAACAAAAGTCCTATCATTATGACATATTCAATCTTTGAAATATTGAATTGAATCTACAGATAAATTATAAAAATTCAGTGGAGTTAGGGGCACAAAATCCATTTTAAAAACTAAGGACTATCCTGTATTTGTTGTAATCAAAGAGGAGGAAGAACGAAAAAAAAATATGTTCACATATAAGCAACAACCCTTAGGATATAGTATTGATGATTAAAAGAGAAATTTTGCCTTTATAATCAGCTCCAGGAAAAGAAAAAATGTGCCTTCAGAATCAAAATAACATAATTAATTTAAAAAATTAAGTCAATAGAAATATGCAGAAATTTTAATACTTGAAATAGAGAACACATATGTTTTTATTATACTTGAAATAGAGAACAGCATGTTTTTTTAAAATTTGTCCATGGGAATACTATGCAGCCATGAAAAAGGATGAATTCATGTCCTTTGCAGGAACATGGATGAAACTGGAAACCATCATTCTCAGCAAACTGGCACAAGAACAGAAAACCACACACTGCATGTTCTCACTCATAAGTGGCTGTTGAACTATGAGAACACGCAGACACAGGGAGGGGAACATCACCCACCAGGGCCTGGGGGGAGGGAGGCTAGGTGAGGAAGAGCAGAGGGTAGGGGGATTGGGAAGTGATAGCATTAGGAGAAATACCTAATGTAGATGACGAGGCAATAGATGCAGCAAACCACCACCATTGCCAATGTATACCTATGTAACAAAGCTGCACGAACTGCACGTGTACCCCAGAAATTAAAATATAATTAAAAAAAAATGTCCACAGAACATCAATGAAAATCAATACAATTTTAAGAAAGAATATTGAATTTATATACTATAGTCTTTATATAATTCAAGAAAACTAAAATGTGAACATTTATCAAAAATATATATTTGAAAATAAATACTTGCAAAAGTATTTAATTGAAATTTAAAATAAATACTAACTGAAACCACAAATCAATTATGAAGCAACAGAAACACATTAACATAAAATTTATGGAAAAAGACAAGCTGAACTCAAAATAAATTTTAGACTAAAATGTCTTTATCACACAAGAAAAAACAAAAGATATAAGAACTTAGAACTTATGCAAATAAAGAGAATGAAATAAGCAACTAAAAAATTATAATGCACGTTTATAAAAATATACAAGCACCAGGTGCAGTAGCTAACGCCTGTAATCCCAGGACTTAGGGAGGCCGAGGCAGGCGGATCTCGAGGTCAAGGGATCATGACCATCCTGGCCAACATGGCAAAACCCCGTCTCTACTAAAAATACAAAAATTAGCTTGGCGCGGTGGCACGGGCCTGTAATCCCAGCTATTTGGGAGGCTGAGGCAGGAGAATTGCTTGAACCCTGGAGGTGGAGGCTGCAGTGAGCCGAGATCAGGCCACTGCACTCCAGCCTGGTGCCTGGTGACAGAGCGAGACTGTCTCAAAGAGAAAAAAAAAAAAAAGCATAAAAAACTAAAGAGACGAAGAATTAAAAGAAAGGATGAAATTAATGAAAGACGTTTCCTTTTTTGGTAGAAAAGATACATACTTCCAACATTTTTTTTTAAATCAATAACATTGATGATTAGTACTTTATATGTGGGACCAAAGAAAAAGAGTAGAAATGCTTAAGATCAGAAATGAAATAAAATCCATAAAATAGATACAAATAAAGTTAAGAATTATGAAAGACAACTTGAATTTAATATTTTTCAAAAACTAAATAAAATATCTGAATTTCTTTAAAAATGTAAAGCCTGATATCTTCAACCCTGAAGTACTCATTACAATCAGTTGAAATAATTTAGAATGAAAAATTACAAATGCTCAGGTTCCTCCTACCTCAGATCAGTTACATCAAAATATTGGGAATGAAGATCAGCTTATTCTGAAGTTCCTTAGTTGATACTAATGAACACTGAAAGTTGAGAACCTCAGTTTGTATTTTCATCAGAAGACTCATTTCCTCTCTTTGCTCATATCTGTTGCCATTACTTTACTTAGTATTATCTTACTGCAGAAGATGTTCAATGGAGGTTAAAATATACTAATAAAAAGATACCAGAATTACATTATTTTGCAGCTCAGCTCTATTTAACTTTTAAAGAGAGTAGGAAATAGAAAGTAATTTTTAACGTTTTATATCATAGTAAAAAATGAAAATCCTCTGAATTGTTTCTATATGAACAGTAGAAACATAGCCTCAACACTTAATAAAAAACTAATAATGCCCAAAATCAAAAGTTCTCCTATTAAAAAATGTGACAAAGAACCTAAGCAGCCACATTTTTTGAAACTACCCAGAAAAAAAGGTATCTACTTTTTAAAATATACTATTTTTTGTTTTAATTTTACAGCAAAATTTAGAGGAAAGTATAGTTATTTCACATAACTCCTGTCCCCACACGTGTGTAGCCTCCTCTCTTACCAACATCCCCTTCCACAGTGGTGCATTTGCTACAGTCGAGGAACCTACCTTGATCTGTTATCAACAAATGCCATAGTTTACATTAGAGTTCATTCTTGATGTTGAACATTCTGTGGATTTGGACCAATGTATAATCATATGTACCCATCATTTTGGTGTCCTACAAACTACTTTCACCGCCTTAACAATTTTCTGTGCTATGCTTACTTATCTCACCCTCTCCCCTAAGTCCTAGTAACCACCGCTCCATAGTTTTACCATTTCCAGGATGTCAGATAGTTGGAATCATATCATAAGCAGCCTTTATAGATTGGCTTTTTTCACTTAGTAATATGAATTTAAAGGTCTGCTTTGTCTTTTTTTGTGACTCTATAGCTCAATTTGTTTTTAGTGCCCAATACTATTCCATTGTCTGGATGTATCACAGTTTATTCATTCACCAACTAAAGTGCATCTCAGTTGCCCAAGCTTTTGCAATTATTAATGAAGCTGCTATAAAAATCCTTGTGAAGATTTTTGGGTAGTCAGAAATTTTCAACTCATTCAGATGATCACCAAGGTACATAATTGTTGGTTCATCATGTAAGCTAATTTTAGTATCTTATTCAAGATAAATTCCACCATAATGTTTCCTTTATTAACAAAGAAAGCAGTTAAGAGGGTAGCACTTTAAAAATATCTTCAGCCAGGCATGGTGGCTCAAGCCTGTAATCCCAGCACTTTGGGAGGCCGAGGCGGGCGGATCACGAGGTCAAGAGATCGAGACCATCCTGGTCAACATGGTGAAACCCCATCTCTACTAAAAATACAAAAATTAGCTGGGCATGGTGGCGCATGCCTATAGTCCCAGCTACCTGGGAGGCTGAGGCAGGAGAATTGCTTAAACCCAGGAGGCGAAGGTTGCGGTGAGCCGAGATCGTGCCATTGCACTCCAGCCTTGGTAACAAAAGCCAAACTCCGTCTCAAATATATATATATATATATATATATATATATATATATATATATATCTTCATGAATAGAAAGCTGAAAGATTATCCTAGTCAATAATTTGGATCCTGGCCTATATAAAAGGTCTTGAGTCATTTTATCTCATCTTGCCTTTTCCCAGCTTGCTGTCAAAATGATTTCTTGTAACTTTAGTTCTCCTTTCAGTCATAATTTTCCTGTGTTCCAATAAGATGTGGTATTAATTTAATTACATCTCAAAAAATACAGAATGTTTTAATACAACAAGACTTCTACCAGATATCTGGTTAGCTTGGGTCTTTTCTCACAAAGAAGTGGAAAAACAGAACATATAATTTTACCTCTAAACTATTATTATTTTAAATCGATACAAATTAACCATTGTTCAAATTTTTCTCTATTTCTTTTGTAAACATGCAAAACCCAGTTGTGTGCCTATCTCCTTCGCCTTTGATCTTTACCCAAGTATTTCGTATAAAAAGACACTCATGTTGTGGATTTCTATATACTATAGGTATGTGTGCAATAGATTCTATACACAAGGAGATGAAACAGAAACATTATCAAGAATGAATACTTTGCAAAGAAAATAACCTAAGGCAAATTTGTCTTATTTGATGAGTTGCCACAACCAGGCTCTGAACATAAATAAACCTTATTTATCTTTTTAATGAATCTCTATGATTTCTCAATGTATAGAAAAAATCACAGCTACGTAATTGATAAAGTCACAGCAACTTTGCAGTTTTTTCTGTTTTTACTATTGTTAATCCTATAGTGAGATTCTGGTCCTTTTGGTTATGACTCAGCAAAGACAGCAGGTTTATGAACTCAGTTACCTATGGGATTTTTTGTGTATGTTATCTAGTCTCATGCAGAGAAAGTATATCATTCCTGAATATTCTCTACCACCTTTAGTGTTTTCAAATTTCATCTAAATCGTATGCCAGTTCCCTCCTCATTTTGAGTAATAATTCTGCAATTAACCTTCTAAAACAGTTTAATGCTTTGTGTTGGCAAAACATTTGTCTTCAGATGGTGCTATTCAAAGAAACCCAGAGAGCAAAATTTTACATAGGTCACAACACTGACAGTCCTCCCTGTCATTGAGTGTAAAGAGGGAAAAATGTAGACAAAGATTAATACAATAGAATGTCACAGAAATTTAGAAGTGAGTGCCTGTATGCTCATAGATGACGTGGAGATTCCCAAACAGATATGAACGAGTTATTGAAAGAAACAAACATCTACTAAGGCAAATAGTGTTATGTGAAAAGTCTTTCAACAGTGAATCTCCTAACACTTCAGGATATTTTAAAAGATAAGAAAGATGATGTTTTAGGAATGAAATTGAAAGTGCAGAAAACCAGTAAGTTCAATAATATACATTCACATTATTTGTAGCTTGCATAGCCACAGATTGGAGAACAAATATGAATGTGTTTACATAGGTATTCTTGATTTCGGGTGGGATAATTCAACATTGAGTTACTGAGCAGTAACAGCAGAGTGGATTATGATACACTAGAGCCAGAAGTGCCTGGGCATATTCACATTATTCTATTTTAATCAACGTTTTATGCATTTAAGCATTTCATATTGTGTATAGAGGGACATACATACAGCATTGAAGCACTTTACTTTCTAATTATCCTCAGCTAAAAGTATTTTAATTGTTGAGTGCAGTTGACTTCATTATGCTATTTAATACCATATCTTGTCTATTCTCTGGGTTTGTATTGGTGACAGTGGGATTGTAACAAGAGGTAGACTATGGGAAAAAGATGATTGAAACTTGTGGTCCATTAATGGAGAAATGAAGAGGCTGTGGTTGCTGGAAATCCAAAGAAATTCAGGCACTGGAAAACTAGAATGTAAGGAAGGGCAAGGGAACGCTGTAAATACAGTAACTAGGAATTTTTAAAAGAAATAATTTGAAGGGGACTATCTGAAATATCAATATTCAGGTAGCTCAAAACATGAAAAATCAGGGCAAATAAATTATATATAAATAGAGATTAGCGACATCTTTGTTATTCATTTATTACTTATTTTAAGGGGGGAAATTTAATGTAGATTGTTGTTATATCTGAGATCTTAGGTAAATCAAGGGAAGAAGTAGCTAAAATTGACTTGAAAGAGGTAAAGAGATTGGTTTCAGACAGCAGACTGGGATGGATGCGTGAGCCATGTCAGTTTCTTTTGATAGTACTTTCTAGACAAATCTGAAAAGAAGAAAAGAGTATTTTTTTGGTTTTGTTATTGTTTGACTCTCTTTCTTCTGTGAGGTTTTTCTTATCAGCGTCATGAGAAAAAGGTCATTTCCATTTTGGTTGGGGGAAAACATGTAAAACATGACTATTTCAGGTGTGTTCATTTACTTAACCATACCTCAGAATACAATTGCTTTGAAGAAAGATGCAATAGAAATGCAATAATCTGAAGCACTGAACTCAAAGCTAATTGAACCACTATTTTTTCTGCTCTGGTAAGGGTCTATAGTGATACATTTCCACAAAGATTAAGTAATAATTTAAGCACTTTTATCATTTCAAGAAGTATATTAACTACTTTTCTTATATTAGTTTATTTAATTCTCACAATGAACATATGGCAAAATATTCTTACCATATCTTTTTACATATGAGGAAAATAAAAATCAGAGTATTTAATCATATAACTAATATCACATGCTAGTAAGTTTTAAGATAGAGACTTAAATCTAAGGCTTGTGGGTCTCTGATCTTATTCAGTGTACAGTTATTCCTACTTATTAAACAATGCATTATTGCTACTCAGGTAATGTTGGCTATATCTGAACCTGAATTCAGAAAGATGACATAAAGCCTTGTGGGCCAGTTAATAAAGAGATAATAGAATAAATAAAATTAGGTTTTGAATAAGGACTAGGATTCAGAGACAAAGAAAAAAATATGTCTTGTTATACTCTATTGATTAGTAAGGCCTATATTACAAAGATATGAAAAAGTAGACTGAAGAGTTAGAGCAGCACTTAAGAAGCTAAAATAAGTATTGGCCTTCTGCTTGGGTGTATAGTAGATACTCAAGAGAATGAATGTAATGAATATCTTAAAATGGTTCAAATCCTGGTACACACCCACACACCAATGCGCACACACACACACAAACACACATACACCCAAACATACACACCAGGAAAGTAAAGAGAGAGGTAGATAAAGGAAGATAAAAAGGGAAGGAAGGGAGAGAATCAAGGAGAAAGACAGAGAGAGAGATTGTGTGTGTAAAAGGAGACTGATTAATAGAAACGATAGTGTCCCAGGATTTTTAAGTTCTCCATCTAATTGAATCCGATGATGTAAATCTTTTTTTTTAATTTTATATCTAAGAAAAATTGGACTAAAAATTACATGATTTGTATAAGACTTCAAAATTACAAAGTAATAGAAATGCAATGCAAATCTAAGTACCATTAAGGCTGAACTATTTTCTACATTCTGCTAGAGTCAGAATAATAGGTGGTTGATATATCTTTATTTTAATGTGACAAGTTACATGGCAATGCGAGCCTATCACAACCTACAAAGTTTTGCAGCAATTATACTGGTGATCAAATCATATTTTTCTTAATTATCAAATATTTATTATAGAATGTACATTGCCATGATTACTGAAAGGCATGAAATTGAGATACAAGAAAAGATACCTTAATATGGGGCAGGGATTAGTCTGTAAAAATTACTGTGAAGAGGAAAATTCTGAGAAGATGGAGTAGGAAGCACCAGGAATCTGTTTCCCCACCAAGATAAAAATTGTACTGGCAGAATCTGTCTGATTTAACTATTTTAGAATTACAGGGTTTATTGAAGGACTACAACTTCCAGGAGAGGTTTAGAAGGGAAATTACAGATAATTTTGATCAATTTCAGCTCTTAGCACAGCAGTAACTAGTCATCCCCTACCGCCATGGCAAACAGCTACATGCATGTATGTGGAGCAGCTTGCACGTAGCTAGCAGGAGCCAGAGGGTCAGAAAGGACCCTGTCCTCCAAATATTGATGATTTATGCTTTAGTCACGAATACTTCTAATCTCAGAGGTGCAAAGAGGTAATTGTCATTGTTGCACCTCCCTTATTGCTGCAAGCCCCTCCCACTCCAGCTGAAATGACTTCCAGTGGATTTAAAGAGCCACTACCCTTTCCTTCACCCTTATAATTTTCTTCCATTTTCTTCATTTTTCTCTTTTTCTCCTTTTTGAACCCAAACCTTAAAGACTCAAAAAAAAAAAAAACAGCATAAATGTGAAAAATAAAAGGGTAACCAGGCATCCCCAAGGCAAGGTATAGAATCAGAAAAGATTTGAGAACAATTTGACTTTACATCTTAGGATGATCTCTGATACTAACACAATCTACAACAATAAAAACAAAAAATAAAAATATAAAGCAATAATAAAGAACAGAAAACCTTGGGGAAGGGTGATAAATCTGATTTCTAGACTAATCACATTATTAAATTCAAATGTACAGTTCAAACAAAAAAATCACAAGGCGTATAAAGAAAAAGAAAAGTATGATCCATTTAATGTAAAAGTATAATACACCAACAGAAACTATTCCTGAAAAAGACCTATGGTATTTCTATCAAAGACTTTAAATTAACTGTCCTATAGATGCTCAAGGAAAATAAAGGGAGGTATGGAAAAGCATAAAAAATGTATAAACAAAATTGATGAAAGCATCAATAACAAACAGGAAACCTATAAAAAAGAATAAAATAAGTTCTGAAGCTGAGAAGTACAATAATAAAGCATTCACTAGAGCAATTCAAAGACAGATTCAAGCAGACTGAAGGAAAAATCAGCAAACCTAAAGATAAAATAATAAAAATTATTAAATCTGAGGAAAAGAGAGGAAAAAAAGTGAGTTAAAATAAACAGAGCCTAAGAGACCTGTGAAACAGCATTAAATAGACCACATATATTTTGGTTGTTCTTGAAGGAAAAGGATAGAAAGGGCGCAGGAGAGTATTCATAGAAACAATAACTACAAACTTCCTCATTTGATGAAAGACGTAAATAAACATCCAAAGAGCTCAATGAACTTCAAGTAAGAAGAACTTAAAAACATCCAGACAAAGACACATTGTCAACAAGCTATCCAAGCCCAAAGACAAAAAGAAACTTGAAGAAAGCAAGAGAGAAGAAACTCATCACATGCAATGGACTTTCAATAAGATCACTAGCAGATTTCTCATTAGAAACTTAGGAAGCAAAAGACTGTGCACAAATATATTCAAAACAGTAAAACAGAAGTTTAAAAACTATCAACCAAGAATTCTCTATCTGACAAAATTGTCCTTTAAACTTGAAGGAGAAATTAGATGTTGCCAGATAAACAAGGACTGAGGAATTTCTTTACTACTAGACCACCCCTCTAAGAAATGTTTAAGGAAGTCCCGTAGGGTGAAATGAAAAAACAATAGATGGTAACTGAAAGCTGTGTGAAGAAATTCTCTTTAAAAAAACAGCACTAGACAAGTATGCCCTCTCTTACTGCTCCCATTCAACATAGTATTGGAAGTTCTGGCCAGGGCAATTAAGCAAGAGAAAGAAATATCAAATAGGAAGATAAGAAGTCAAATTGTCTCTGTTTGCAGATGACATAATTTTATATTTGGAAAACCCCATCATCTCAGCTCCCAAACTCTTTAAGCTGCTAAGCAACATCAGTAATGTCTCAGGATAGAAAATCAATGTGAAAAAATCACAAACATTCCTATACATCAAGAGGAAAGCAGAGAGAGCCAAATCAGAAGTGAATTCCCATTCATAATTGCTACAAAGAGAATAAAATACCTAGGAATACAACTTTCAAGAGATGTGAAAGACCTCTTCAAGGAAACTTACAAATCAATGCTCAAGAAAATTAGAGAAGACATAAACAAATGGAAAAAAATTCCATGCTCATGAATAGGAAGAATCAATGTTGTGAAAGTACTGCCCAAAGTAATTTATTAATTCAATGATATTCCCACCAAGCTACCATTGACTTTCTTTGCAGAATTAGAAAAAGCTACTTTACATTTTATATGGAACAAAAAAGAGCCCGTATAGCCAAGACAATCCTAAGCAAAAAGAACAGAGCTGGAGGCATCATGTTTCCTGTCTTCAAACTACACTACAAGGCTACATTAACCAAAACAGCATGACACTGTTACCAACATAAATATATAGACCAGTAGAACAGAACAGAGCCCTCAGAAATAACACCACACATCTACAACCAACTGATCTTCAACAAACCTGATGAAAACAAGCAATGGGGGAAAGGATTTCCTATTTAATAAGTGGTATATGGAAAACTAGCTCGCCATATGTAGAAAACAGAAATTGGGCCCCTTCCTTATACTTTATACAAAAATTAACTCAAGATTAATTGAAGACTTAAATGCAAAACCCAAAACCATAAACACTCTAGAAGACCACCTAGGCAGTACCATTCAGGACACAAACATGGGCAAAGACTTCATGACTACAACACCAAAAGCAATTGCAACAAAAGTCACAATTAAGAAATGGGATCTAAATAAACTAAAGAGCTTCTGCACAGCAAAAGAAACTATCATCAGAGTGAACAGGCAACCTATAAAATGGGAGAAAAGTTCTGCAATCTACCCATCTGACAAAGGTCTAATATCCAGAATGCACAAGTAACTTAAATTTACAAAAAAAATATAAAAAATAAAAAACAAAAAACAGAAAGTGGGCAAAGTATATGAACAGACACTTCCCAAAGAAGACAGCCAAAAAACATATGAAAAAAAGCTCATCATACCTGATCCTTATACAAATGCAAATCAAAACCACAATGAGATACATCTTATGCCAGTTAGAATGGCAGTTATTAAAAAGTCAGGAAACAACAGATGCTGGTGAAACTGTGGAGAAATAGGAACAATTTACACTGTTGGCTGGAGTGCAAATCAGTTCAACCATTGTGGAAGACAGTGTGGCAATTTCTCAAGGATCTAGAACTAGAAATACCATTTGACGCAGAAATCCCATTACTGGGTATATAAATCCCAAAGGATTATAAATAATTTTACTATAAAGACACATGGACATGTATGTTTATTGCAGCACTATTCACAATAGCAAAGACTTGGAACCAACCCAAATGCCCATCAATGACAGACTGAATAAAGCAAATGTGGCACATATACACCATGGAATACTATGCAGCTATAAAATAGGATGAGATCATGTCCTTTTCAGGGACATTGATGAAGCTGGAAACCATCATTCTCAGCAAACTAATACAAGAACAGAAAACCAAACACCACATGTTCTTACTCATAAGTGGGAGTTAAACAATGAGAACAAATGGATACAGGGAGTGGAACAACACACACTGGGGACTGTTTGGGTGGGGGCCACTGGGAGGGAGAGCTTAAGACAAATACCTAATGCATGCAGGACTTAGAACCTAGATGATGGGTTGTTTGGTGCAGCAAACCACCATGACACATGTATACCTATATGACAAACATGCTCCTTCTGCACATCTATCCCATAACTTAAAGTAAAATTAAAAAAAAAAAAAAGCTTAACATCTCCGTCAAGGTAAATACAAGGGTAATTATAATAGCTAGTATTATTGTAACAACAGTTTATGATTTCACATTTTGTCTTCTACACAATTTAAGAGAATGATACATTTAAAAAATTATTAGTCTGAAAACCAGTGTGATTATAATTTGGAATTATAACTCTAATTTTTTTCCCTATAAAATTTAAAAGACTAATGTAATTAAAAGAATTATTGCTTTATATTTGGGGACATAATGTATAAGGCTATAATTTTGTGACATCAACTGAAATGGGTGGGATGGACGTGTAAAGGAGCAGAGTTTTTGAATGATATTGAAGTTTAACTGTTATCAATTCCAGTTATATTATTATAAATTTAGAATGTTAAATATATTTCCCATGGCAACCACAAATCCACAGGAATACATACAAAAAAGATGAGAAAGGAATTTAAACATTTCACTACGAACAAAAATTAAATACAAAAGGTGACAGTAATATAGGAAATGAGGAACAGAAAACAAAAACTGTAAGATGTATAAAGAACAAATTTGAAAAGACAGATGCACCTCCTTATTAGCAATAACTTTAGATGTAATGGATTAAAATTTCCACACAAAAGATAGGGATTAAGTCAATAGATAAGAACACATAATCCTCATATATGCTATTCAGAAAAATCTCACTTTAGAGCCAAGAACACAAAAACAGCCTTTATTTTAAGTTACAAATGAAGAAGGTATTTCATGCAAATAATTACTAAGAGAGCAGGGATGCTTATACTAATATCAGAAAAAATAAAATCAAAATATAAAAGTTGATAAGAGAAAAAGAAGAGCACTATATATTAAAAGTTTCAATAAAGCAAGAAAGTATAACAATCATAAACATTTACACACTTAATGATAGACCAAAATAAAAATATATGAGGCAAAAACTAATAGATTTGAAAGGAGAAATACATAGTACTACAAATATACAATACTACCAATATATAATACTACAATAATAGTTCAATGTTTCAATGCCCTGCTCTCAATAATGGATAGAATAGCCAAGACAGAAAATAGGTAAGAAAGTAAAGGATTTAAAAAAACACAATAAATTAAGTACATCGAGCAGACATACTCAGGCCATTCTACACAATAACAACCATATACATATTTATTTCAAGCACACGTGGAACATTTTCCAGGTAAACCATATGTAAGGTTACAAATTCAGTCTCAATATATTTAAAAAAGTGAGTATCATTCAAAGTATCTTCTTATCACAACAGAATTGAGTTTGAAATCAATAACAGAAGTGGAATTAGAAAATTTACAAATCTCTGAACATTTAACAGTACACTCTTAACCAAACAATGGATCAATGCAGAGAACAAAGGGACATAAGAAAGTACTTAAACAAGAATTGAAACAGAAACGCAATATATTAAAACATATACAGTAAATAAAAGACTGCTACGGGAGAAATATACAGGTATAAGAGCTTACATTTAAAAAGAAAAAGATTTTAAATCAACAACTTCATCTTTACAATTTAGGGAGCTAGAAGAAAAGAACAAGCTAAATGCAAAGCCTAGCAGAAACAATAAAAAACAGTAAAAATTAGAGTAGAATTTAATGAAATAGAAGAGAGAAAAAAATGGAAAAAAAGCAAGAGAAATCAAAAGTTGGTTCCATGAAAAAATGAGTAAAACTGGCAAATCTTCAGCTAGACTACAAAAAAATTCTCACATTTGTGTAAGATCAGAAATAAAAGTTGTGGCATTGTTATTGATTCTACAGATACATTATTATGACAATAATATGAATAATTGTGTGTGAACAAATTAGATAACCTTGATGAAATGAACAAATTTCTCGATACACAAAGCCTACCAAGAATAAATCATGAAGAAATAGCAAATTTGAATAGATTTATAAGTAGAAAGGAGACTGAGTCAGTTTAAAAATCTCCCAGCAAGGTAAAAACATGAACCTGATTACTTCACTGGTAAATTTCATTGAACATTTAAATAACATATTCATTCTTCCCAAACTTTGCCCCCAAATTGAAGAGAATTTGATACTTTCTAACTCATTCTATTAGGCCAGTATTACCATGGTACCAAAGCCAGAGAAACCACAGGAAAATAAAACTGCAGACCAAGTCCTTATGAACATTGAAGCCAACATACCAGAGAAAATAATAGCAAACCAAATTCAGCAGTGTTAAAAGTATTATATGCCATGAGCGAGTGGGATTTATTTCAAGAATACAGGGATGTTACAATATACAAAAATACAAAAATTAACCTAATATACCACATTAACAGAATGAAGGAAAAAATGATCATCTCAATTGATACAGAAAAAACATTTAACAAAATGTAATAGTCTATTATGTTTAAAAACAACTAACGAACTAAGAATAGAATGAACTATTACAGCAAACATCACACTCAGTGGTGAAAATCAGAAAGTTTTTTTCTCTAATGTGAGGAATAAGACAACGATGCCTATACTTACCATTTCTATTTAACATTGTACTAAAAATTCTACCCAGAGAACTTAGGAAAGAATAAAAATAGAAGGCATCCAAAATGGACAGGAAAAAGTGAAATGATACCTGCTCACAGATGAAATGATTTTACCTGTAGAAAACTTTAAATATTTCACAAAATTTACTACAAGTAATCAATGGATTCAGCAGGCTAGTTGGATGCAAAATCAATATGCAAAAATCAGTTGCATTTCTATATACTAACAATGAACAATCTAAATACAGATTATAAAGACAATTCCATTTATAATAGCATAAAAATGAATGAAAGATTCAGGAATTAACTAAAAAGATGAAAGACATGTACAAACTATAAATCATTGCTGAAAAAATAACTTTTTTCAATAAACAAATGAAAACAAATCCCATAATCATAAATTAGAATTAATATTAAGATGTCAATGCCACCCACAGTGATCTACAGATCAAAATTTTGTCATTAAAATTCCAATAGCTATTTTTTGCAGAAATAGAGAAACTTTTCTTACAAGTCTTATGGAAATTTAAGGGACCCCAAATAACTGAAGCAATCTTAAAAACAAAGAATGAAGCTGGAGGATCAAAAGATTGTGTTACTGGAAAAAAGGTAGACATTTAGACAAATGAGAACCTTGAAATAAACCCTCAAATATATGGTCAAATTATTTTTTGAGAAGAGTGTAAAAATCACTCAAAAAGGGAAGTAGAATCTATTCAACAAATGATGCTGAAATGTCTGCATGAAAAAAAATGAAATTGGACCCTTACAAAATACAGTATATAAAAAGTAATGGCTCAAAGACCTAAGTATATGATCTAAAGCTATAAATCTGTTAGTAGAAAACATGGGACAAAAGCTTTGTGACATTGAATTTGGTGCTGATTTCTTGGATACAACGCCAAAGGCATAGGAAATAGCAAAAACAATAAGAAAGTAGAAAAACAGGACTCATAAAAATTTTAAAAATTTGTACTTCAAAAGAGAATATTAGCAGAGTAAAAAGGCAACCCACAGAATGAAAGAAAATGTTTGCAAATTATATCTGGTAAGGAATTAATATTCAGAATATATCGAGAACTTCCAAGAGTCAACAATTAAAAAAAAAAAAAAAATAATACAAAAAAAAAAAAAAAAAAACTTGCTTCAAAAATGGGCAAAAGACTTGAATAGACATTTCTTCAAAGAACATAAACAAATGGCCAAAAAGCACATAAAAAGATTCTCAATATCACTGATTATTAGGGAAATGCAAATCAAAACTATAATGAAATACCACCTCACACCAGTATAGTTGACTAGTAGTTAAAACAAACAAACAAACAAAAAACAGAAAATAATAAGTGTTGGCAAGAATGTGAAAAAATTGAAACCCTTAAACACTGTTTATGGGAAAGTAAAATGGTACAATTGCTGTGAAAAATAGTATGGTGATTTCTGAAAAAAATAAAAAATAGAATAACCGTACCATCCAACAATTAAACTTCTGAGTATACACCCAAAAGTATTGAAAGCATGGTCTTGAAGACATATTTTCATACATGTGTTCTAAGCAAAATTATTCACAATAGCTAAAATGTAGAAGCAACACAAGAGTCCATCAGTGGATGAATGGATAAGCAGCATGTAATGTGCCCATACAATAGAATATTATTCAGCCTTAAAAAAGAGGGAAATTCTGATACATACAAAAACATGGATGAACCTTGGACATTATGTAAATGAAATAAGCCAGTTACCAAAACACAAATGCAGTTGACCCTTGAACAACAAAGGGGTTAATGGCACTGACTCCTCACCCCATCATGCAGTCAAAAATCTGTATTTAACTTTTGACTCTCCAAATACTTAACTACTAATAGCCTACTTTTGGCAGCAAGCTTACCAATGATATAAGCAGTTCATTAACACATATTTTGTATGTTATATGTTATATATTGCATTTTTACAGTAAAGTAGATAAAAAACATTAAGAAAATCATAAAAAATATATTTGCCATTTTTAAAGTGAAAATATATCATTATCAAGAACTTCATTCTCATCTTTACATTGCGTAGGCTGAGGATCAGGAAAAATAGGAGGGACTGGTCCTGCTGTTTCAGAGGTGATAGAGGTAGAAGAAAATCTAAGTAGACCCTCACAGCTCCAAACCAAGTTGTTCAAAACAGATCAATTGTCCTGTATGATTATCCTTATATGAAGTATTGAAAATAGCCAAACTTACAGAAACAGAGAGTAGAATGGTGGTTGCTGGGGCAGAGGGAAGCAGAAAGTGAGGCATTGCTGTTCAACAAGTATAACATTTAAGTTATATAAGATGAGTAAGTTCCAGATATTTACTGGATCATGTTTTGCCTACTAATTAAAGGCACTTAATTAATTTTGCACTTAAATACACAAATGTATTTCATGCATAGTACCCCCTTTATTTTTCAGTGCAAAATACTGGATTCTGTATTTAAAAATTGTTGAGTATAGGTCTCATGTTTAGTGCTCTTATCACTATTTTTAAAAATACTTTATATAGACTGCACGTTTGCCTAACTGAACTGACATTCTCTTTAGAAGGGGTACTATGCATGACAGAGAGACTATAATTCAAATCCAATAGTAGCACTTCAAGTTCCTACAGGGTTGTTATTTGCTAGATTGCCTCCTATGCTACCTGTATATATGTGATCTGCTCTAAATCTCTTCTGATTTCACCTTAAGAGTTAAGAATGAATGTTTCTTTTATATTATTAATTCATTTGCTTAGTATGTCACTGTCGAATAAAACAGATAATAAAAATAGGAATCTGATTGACTTTGTGTCAATCAACATGAAAAAGGGAGCTGACAGTAACTTCACATCCTGCTGGATAGAGTTGCAAAGACTAAAATTTATCTACTTTGCAACTTTGAATGGTATGCATAGACCCTAACATAAGTTTTAATAGTGATGACTTATGCAAATCACTTTTTCTATATGTTTTTCATTACTTTTTTGTCCATCCCTTACAAAATTAATAATAATAATCAGCAATATTTTGATAATACATCCTTAAAACTTGAATGTATACTGATAGATTCATCTATAGTGATACTATAATACAGAGTATGTGTGTGTTTGCGAGTATATAAAATAAGAAAATTATTTTATAATAATGCGGAAAATATACTACTGCAATGTATAGAGATTTTTATTGGAAAATATATTCCACTAAGTAATGTATTCAATTCAGCAATTTAAAATGAGCTAAAAACATTCAGTTCAGAGGAAGCAAATTATATTAATGTAATGCCTTTAAACCATTAAATAGATTACATTGTATAAACCAAGTTGAAATTTAAATCCGGAATAAAACAACAAAAAATGAAGTCCTAAAATGGGATATAGTAAAATCAATATTGCTCTTTGAAAATGAGAGTATTATCTTGGAACAGGCCTGTAAACCATTAAGGTACCATCATAAAAATTTTCAAGTAAAACTCCTATAAATTTCAACAGCTTAATTACTGATGAATTACTAGAATATGGCTTTTTTTTTTTTTTTTTTTTTTTTTTTTTGAGACGGAGTTTCACTCTTGTTGCCCAGGCTGGAGTGCAATGGCGCGATCTCGGCTCACCGCAACCTCCGCCTCCTGGGTTCAGGCAATTCTCCTGCCTCAACCTCCTCAGTAGCTGGGATTACAGGCACGCGCCACCATGCCCAGGTAATGTTTTGTATTTTTAGTAGAGATGGGGTTTCACCATGTTGACCAGGATGGTCTGGATCTCTTGACCTCCTGATCCACCCGCCTCCGCCTCCCAAAGTGCTGGGATTACAGGCGTGAGCCACCGCGCCCGGCCTAGAATATGGCATTCTTAATTGTGGAATCTTCCCAGCCAATTTTTTTAGGTCTTCAAAAAAAAAAAAAAAATCTCTATATCAATGATTATTCAAATTACATAAATGTGAATCATTTCACCAGGACAAAATAAATATGAGGCTAAGCTATTTCAATCTGGAAATAATTACAGAAGGCAGATAGTTCCTTGTCATTCCCATGGACTTGGCTCTTATTCACTCTTCAGGCTAGCAGGACTCAATTGTATAGAACTTAATGTCAGTAAAAGCAAATTATTTAAATTAAAAGAAAAACATGTGAATAGCTCAATTTGAGAATTTTTTTTTTTTTTGAAATTAGAGGTTGAAGTTTATAAATTACAAAACTGACATTTAAGGAATATCAGACTTATGAACATTTGAAGCCACAGAAGCTAATTATCTTCTGGGTACATTCTCTCATCCTCCATGGATAAGAATGTACTTTAAATGTTTATTTCTATAGTAGTAATTATTTTTCTGTGTCCATTTCTAACTGTACTTGTAAACAGCTTTTATAGCCAATAAAATTATGAGCTTAACTATAAGTCTTTGATCACTTTTTCTTCATTTATTAAAAGAATAAATGCAGTAGTGAAAGTTTAAATGGATGGCCATTATGGCTTAGAATTCTGTAGCGGCTATGGGTATGAACTTTCTGTTCAAGTCCTGTGTTTGCAGATTAGTAGCTATACGCCTGAACTAGCCAACTCCCTCACACTTCACTCTTCTCCCCTGGAAATGAGATGATGGTGATAATTATGATGCTGACAATCAGAGCAGCTATGTTAGTAAGTTTGTTATGAAGTTTATGAAATTATACTTGCAAGCTGCTTGTCACAGTAACAAAAGGAACACAATACATTTAACCTCTCCAATAGCTCATGGCAAGTATTAATAAATTAATGAAACACTCATGGTTGCAGGCTATATTAATTAATAATTATTGGCCAATAGAATGAAACATGCTAGGAACACACAGTTCTAGTCACTGGAAAACTTAGGAGGTGCAGATACTTGAAAATAAGTCTAGAAACATCTCGCAAGTTTTATGTATAGAAAGTGAAAGGATTTGTGGTAGCATGACAGGAGACTATTCCATTTGCTTCTCAGCATTGATAACTGAAAATTTGGTTGTAAATGATAACGAGCATAGAATGACAGAGACATTTGTATGAATTATTCCATTTTAATGGAAAATTCAGGAGGGATATTTCTGGAGTTTTGTACTCACACCTCCCCATCTTTTAGACTGACTTACAGTTACTCTTTGCCATGGGGGACCTCAGAATCATTTAATTCAGGCCCAAGACCAATTCTTGTGAGATAATTGGTTTTGACCTCAGGCCACTATTTCAAAGATGTTTTGTTCAGTTCCCTAGGGAAAAGAAATCTACCTTGAGATTTTCATTTCCCAGAATTATAAAGCTGCTTCAAACAATAAGTGAATGAAAGAAAAGAAATAATCAGATTCTCAAAGACCTGAGATGAACTTTCTGCATAAATAACCAGATAAACCTCTATATTATTTTAAGTAGATCATCATATTTTCAGTTATCCCTGGCATTGTATTTTAGAAAAAAAGAAAGACTGTGTCTAGAAAAGTCAAGACATAAAACACTTTAATTCTACTACAACCAGACCAATGTATTTTACAGGATCTTTGCAAACAAACAGATAAAAGTGAAGTTGTTCTAATCAAGAAACTTGGAGCCTTAGACACTTAGCCTCAAGACCACACATTGTAGTGAGTGCTAAGACACTAGCACAGAACACAGTGTCCCTGGTAAACATACTTGCAAGCCACTAGGCTGGAGCAAAGAGTCTCAGATTCTCTTTAGTTCTAACATTTGATGATTTCAGAATTTTTGATTTGAAAAGAATCTTAGAAGCCATCCAAATCTACTTTAAGACACATATTTTAAATAGAAAGATTGGGTTTGGCAATATCTTTTGACCTAAGTGATCATCATATTCATTTGAAGTTTTTAAATAAAATATTACATAAACAAAACCTTCAAGAAGTTTTGATCCAGTCCACACAGCTTGAGAAACCAAAACCTGAATATTTAAAAACATACCAAGAGAGTGTAAAAACCAGCAAGATACAGGGACAGTAAGTAAGTAAGTAAATAAATAAATAAATAAAGGTGAAAAAAATTTCCCCCTTGCTCAGCACTAAAATATACAAAAGTATAAATGACTATCTGCTTGACTCTTCAGAAGATAGTTTTGAAGAAAGGAAGCTGACTGAGAAAGTCTTAGAGAAAGCAACTGGGTAAATTTTTAAAAATTGAATATTTGTTGGCAGAAGAAGAAAGGAAAAGAGAATATGAAATGTGCAGAAAAAAATCAGAATATACCTTCCCATTTTTTTAAGCTCAGTTGTTACCATGGCTTAGTGTGATGAAACCTACAAGCCTCCGGTGATTATTTTTATAAATTATGAGATTTGGTGTCGGAATATACAGAGGAAAATGCTGACTACACTATGTGTTTACTTATTTAAAATTAAACAAATAGATCAATAATTAGTCATCTGAATTATAGCTCTAAGATGGGAACAAAAATAGACCTATATGAAAGTAATCTCTAAAAGGTTGACAGGCAGTGGATATTTTTAAATAATTCATAAAGGAGATTGAAGTAGTAGACTTAGGTTAAGCAACACTACATTTAATCTAATTTAATTTTCATTGTTATACAGTGAGCTTCCCATATGGGAAAGTGCATCTTAGAGTTGTCCAGTCAAAAAACTAATAAATAGTAGAGTTAGAATTTGAACCTAGGTCTCTGTGATTTTCAAGTTTAGGCTTTTAACCTGTTGTACTTCATGATTTAATAATGTTTTCAAAAGTACAAAAGAAATAGCATTTTCCTGCAACTTGATATAATTTGCATACACTATAGTATGTCAAATAACAAAACGTTACAAGCCTAAAAACCACCCAAGAGTCTTCACATCATACATTTACCTCGCTAAATACCAACTCTCTGTCCACACAAACATCAGACACTGGAAAAGGGGAATATATTGTCCTTTTATGTTTTCATGTTCACTATCTTGGTTTTATATTGTTTAATGTTACAGTAGTGACTGAAACTACATTCCTGATATAGGTTTGCAAGTTTTTTAAAACTCACAACTGATCATAGTTTTAAGAGTATTTTTATGTCCCCTAAATAAATTGCCTTTAGTACCCATTAGCCTTCCATAGGTGGCATTGCTTATAATCCTTATATTCTGTATGAGATAATTCCCATCAAAATCCCTTTCCTTCCCTTCCCTGTCATTGGGCCCTTCTTTCAGCTATCCTTGATTTCCTCAGACATTATGCATGTGACCTCCATACACTACTACTGTGTCCTGTTAACTAAAGACCACATTGCGTTATTTGAGCTTTTAGGCTCTTTCTCTCACTCTTCACTACAAGGTGTATGGTTAATGGATAGACATACATTTCTGACTCTTTCGATTTCTGATTCTTTTTTTGTTTGTTTAAGTTTACATTAACTTTCTTTTTCAGGACTAATAAAAAGTCTATATTGGCTCATGATTTAAGCTCTAAATTTTAACACGTCTCTTCCAGAATTATTTGTAACTGCTCTCCTGGATTTGGGCCTGAGTAAACTTATGAAAGAGCCTAGGAGATCATTTCAAAGTTTTACAAATAGTAAAAATAATGCTTCATTGATGTTTCTGGAAAAAAATATTCCTTCCACCTTTTTCTAATGGAATGAAATTTTGGAAAAGTAAACCAACCATTTATCATGTATCCCCTTATTTAGTAAGCCATTCAAAAATGCTTATTGAGACTTAACACGTAAGTTCAATTTTGAGAATCCATGAATTTCCTCATTGTGTGAAACAGGTACTACTTAAATAAGTACACAAAAATGTAAATTACAGTGTTCTACAGGAGCAAGTATTCTGCAGGCATAGTACAGAGTGAAATAGTACATATCATAGGGAATTTTTTTTTTTTTTTGACGGAG
>NW_016107415.1:4083648-4085338 GCF_001604975.1 Cebus imitator
CCTCCTGAGTAGCTGGGATTACAGGCATGCGCCACCATGCTCAGCTAATTTTTTGTATTTTTAATAGAGACGGGGTTTCACCACGTTGACCAGGATGGTCTCGATCTCTTGACCTCGTGATCCACCCGCCTCGGCCTCCCAAAGTGCTGGGATTACAGGCTTGAGCCACCGCGCCTGGCCCATAGGGAATTTTAAATAGTCCAGAGCTCTTCCCCAGTTTTCCCTATACACAGAATATGAGATTTGTGAGCAGATTCTTTGAAAAGAGATTTGGAACTAATTTACCCCTCCCTCCTTCCCTCCTTTCCTCCATACCTCCCTCCTTCCTTCCCTTCTTCCTTGCCTCTTTCCCTCCTTCCCCTTCCCCCTTCCTTCCTTCCTTCCTTCCTTCCTTCCTTCCTTCCTTCCTTCCTTCCTTCCTCCCTCCCTCCCTCCCTCCCTCCCTTCTTTCCTCCCTCCTTCCTTCTTCCTCTTTTTATTATCACAGGAAAAGTCATATCTAGCACACTTTATATCAATATTTGTTATGTTTCAAAACCAACACTCAAAGTAAAATTTATATGGATATATACATATATTATTAAATAAGAAACAAATGCACTAACATCAGGAAAAAATATTAAAGAAAAAATTTAAGTCCAAGAGAATTTGAAGCAGGATAGTATAAACACCAAGACAGAATCATGGGAAATTGAAAAAAGAAAGTAAGAAATGGAGAAATGACCCCAACATTTCTGCTTTCAACAAGGTAAAAGGAGACCCGATTTTCCAAAATGCTACTATCAAAAGCATCTACTTTTGAAAATCACAAGAAAATACAGGTAACTTCTGAGGCTCCAAAATCTAAGAATGAGCTGAAATAAGAGTGGCAACTGAAATCATAAAAGTAGACTACCGTGGAGCATCAGCCATCAGGAGAAAGCTAGAGCACCAGGTTTTATAGAGCCTATTGGGAAAGCAAACTAAAAGACCTCCAACCCTGTACAGGTGGGGAGGTGGACTTGGTTTCCACTTCATAAAGCTGGGACTTTGAAGACAGGTTAAGTAAACAATGAGCCAAAAAGCACACATGCTAATAAATCATGTAAACAGAGAAGGTCTGTCTCCATAATGACTCTGTTTGGAAGAAAACTCATATATGTCTTCAGAAATTATAACTATATTTTGACTCTTATTTGATGTGTGGTTTACTTTTACACCAACTGCATTATTGAGCACTACCAGATTTAGTAACACCCTCAAATTCCTGGAAGAATAAATCCAAACATATTTCAGAGGAAAATACTTACAACCCATTAGCCCCAGGATTTCTGTGATTAAGATCAGACAAATCAAAAATCGTAAAGCATATAAAGAAACAAGAAACGGTGCCAGCAGAAATAAAGAATAACATAGGAAAACACTTAAAAAGTTACATGTTAAAATTATCCAGTAGGAGGTTGTAAAGAAAAGAGTTAACAGCCTGGTTGAGAATTGCATCTTAGAAAAGTGTATTTGTGGCCAAGCGCAGTGGCTCACGCCTGTAATCCCAGCAGTTTGGGAGGCCGAGGGAGGCGGATAACGAGGTCAAGGAATCGAGACCATCCTCGCCAACATGGTGAAACCCTGTCTCTACTAAAAATACAAAAATTAGCTGGGCGTGGTGGCGCGTGCCTGTAATCCCAGCTACTCAGGAGGCTGAGGCAGGAGA
>NW_016107415.1:4085428-4091254 GCF_001604975.1 Cebus imitator
AAAAAAAAAAAAAAAAAAAAAAGCATATTTGCATACAAGGTGGATCCTTTGCTGACTGGACACTGATTTCAGAAGGGGTCACAACACTCCCTGACAGGGATGGCTCTCTGTGCTGATAAGGATGTAGACACTGTAATTACCATGGGGAAACTGCCAGCACTAACTGTTCATGTATAAGATTCCTAAGTCCATTGAGAGACATGTCTCCTTTCATCAAATTCCTCCTATTTAACCTTGAGAGGTTCTTGTACATATCTAGAAGGAGACATATTTATTAATAAGAATGTTCATAACAGCATTATTTGTAGTAGTCTATAACGGGAAAGCACCTAAAAGTTAATTCAGAGGATGCTGGGTAATATGATACAGTCACACAATGAAATACATGCATTCCAGAGGCATCAAAAAAACCTGATAGAGTAAAAAAGAAAAATATCACGGAAGCACAGTTTAATATAACTTTTATAGGTAGGTTAACCAAATATCAAAAATTCTATTTTACTGCTTGGAAAATCAGAGAGTTCAAGCATAAAGAAATACACAGGCAAATTTATTCACAAAATTCAGAATTTTTGTTACCTCTGATGAGGCGCAAATTAACATTTGTCATTTATGAGAGGTTAATAGGTATGTTCAACTTCACTATTAATGTTTGAGTTTTCCTACTACTTATTGGGTATTTTTTCTTTTATTGAAGCATCTATTTTTCTATGCTAAATAATGGGAAATAAATTATATACAGTTTAATAACCCTGTATATATTATTATATACTAAAATAGAAAAGTTGACATTACCCATAAATATACAAATATGTATTTGGTGTGTTTGAATATATATGTGTATATGCGTACATGTGTTTATAAATATATGTGTATGTATTAAAAGCATTGTCATTTTAAGTAATTACAAAAGTCACAATTACTTTTGTACCAACCTAATATTTGTATGTGTTTTAAAAATAGACATCATTTAGAATTTCTACAAGATTACAAATGTCTCAGAATAGATCTTTTAAAAAGCATTGACTTATGACCTTTTTTCAAAAGGCTTTACCAAAAAACATTTAAGAAAATGTAAGTACCTGAAGAGATATAAATATTTCATAGAATAAGGCTCAACATTGTAAAGATTTAATATTTTCTAATCTATAAATTGAATGCAAGGTTTTATGGATCTTGACAAGTTGATTGGGAAAATTAATATATAAGGGCACAAGGCCAGAAAAGCCAAAATACTCTTTATTAAGAACAAGATGATTGTACCTTCTTTGATGTATATAAATTATAATACTATTACTTATGCTGAGCTTACAGTCTGATTTGAGTCTCTTCTGAAAGTCTCTCACTGAGGGAAATTTCATATTTCATTTTCAGTTCTTTATTCCTCTGGACAACAGGTTCAGGACCAAAAGCCATAAAAGCTGTAGGTTTCTGTCTCCATGTCTGTGAAAAGCCTTAAACTTGCAATTCTTACTGTTTGTAGTAAGACAGTAATGCTTACTGTAGATAAGCAGCAGCAGTAAGATGCTTGCAATTCAAACCTGTTGGAGAGATATTTTTGTTTATAAACTGAGCCCCTCCCTAGCTTCTGTTTCTGCTTTTCATTGCTTTCCAGTGATATATATGTATATTTATTTCCGTGTGTGTATTTATGTGTATCTTTTCTACATAAAAGATACATACATGTATCTTTTCTTAGAGAAGGAGTCTTTTTTTTCTTTAAGACAGACTCTTGCTCTGTTGCCCAGGCACTGGAGTGCAATGATACAATTTTGGCTCACTGAAATCTCCGCCTCCTGGGTTCAAGCAATTCTCCTACCTCAGTTTCCTGAGTAACTGAGATTTCAAGAGCTTTCCACTACTTTTGTATTTTTAGTAGAGACAAGGTTTCACCATATTTTGCAAGGCTAGTCTTGAACTCCTGACTTCAAGTGATCCACTTGCTTCGGCCTCCCAAAGTGTTGGGATTACAGGCGTGAGCCACTGTGCCCCGCCAAGAAGGAGTCTTTTTTAAAGACAAAAGATAATTTATTCGTGGTATAGGACAAAAATTGGGAAGAAAACTTGTTTTCTCCTCTCTGTTGTCCAAGTTATTGAAATTCTAATGATGCTGTATTTTCACCAAATTTTATCTTAGTTTTTAAATTACTTTACAAATTTATGCAAAAATTGTAAAGGATAATATAACAACATTTACACAAATAAACCATACCAATAGAATTTTGGGCTGGGCACGGTGGCTTACGCCTGTAATCCCAGCACTTTGGATGGCTGAGGCAGGCAGATCACCTGAGGTCAGGAGTTCGAGACCAGCCTGGCCAACATGATAAAACCCTGTCTCTACTAAAAATACAAAAAATTAGCCAGGTGTGATGTTAGGCTTCTGTAATACTAGCTACTCGGGAGGCTGAGGCAGGGTAATTGCTTGAACCCAGGAGGTGGAGGTTACAGTGAGCCAAGATCACGCCATTACACTCCAGCCTCAGTGACAGAGAGAGATTCTGGCCCAATAAATAAATAAATAAATAGATAGATAAATAAATAAATAAATAAAATAGAATAAAATAAAAATTTCAGCTCCCAAGTATCCTATTCTAATTCCAACCTTTTAACCCCAAAAGTACCCACCAACCTAGACTTGATGCTTTTCATAGCAATGCATCCTTTTAGACTTCTTCGCAAATGTATATGTTAAAAATATGAGGTTTTAATTAATAATTTAATATTTATAGAAATCATAGACCATAGTATCCCGATGGAATTAACATTTTTGCTCAACATTTTTATGTGATATTTATTTGTTCTAATACATGTAACTATCATTTGTTTATTTTTCACAGTATATTCTATTGTGCTTATATACCACAAAATATTAATTGATTTTTTTATTGGTGAATATTTAGATTTTTCACACTTATAAACAGTCCTGTAATGTTCCTTTTTTAATGTGTTCTTGTTTACATATCTGATAGTATTCTTAGGTACATACCCATCAGAGTAGGTGTATCTTTAACCTTAACAGGTAATTCTGAATGTCTCTCCAAAGTGGTCAGATTTATTTAGATTCTTTTTTTTTAATTGTACTTTAGGTTCTGGGGTTCATGTGCAGATCATGTAGGATTGTTGCATAGGTACATACATGGCAATGTGGCTTGCTGCCTCTATCACCCCATCACCTACATCTGATATTTCTCCCCATGTTATCCCTCCCTGACCTCCCCACACCCCTGCTATCCCTCCCTAGGCCCACCACAACAGACCCCAGTGTGTAATGCTCCCCGCCCTGTGTCCATGTGTTCTCATTGTTCATCACCTGCCTATAAGTGAGAACATGTGGTGCTTGATTTTCTGTTCTTGTGTCAGTTTGCTGAGAATGATGGTTTCCAGATTCATCCATGTTCCTACAAAGAACACAAACTCATCATTTTTTATGACTGCATAGTATTCCATGGTGTGTATGTGCCACATTTTCCTTGTCCAGTCTATTGTCAATGGGCATTTGGGTTGGTTCCAGGTCTTTGTGATTGTAAACAGTGCTGCTATGAACATATGTGTGCATGTGTCTTTATAATAAAGTGATTTATAATCCGTTGGGTATGTACCCAGTAATGAGCTTGCTGGGTCAAATGAAATTTCTATTTCTAGGTCCTTGAGAAAGCACCATATTGTCTTCCAAAATGGTTGAAATAGTTTACACTCCCACCAACACTGTAAAAATGTTCCTATTTCTCCACATCGTCTCCAGCGTCAGTTGTCTCCAGATTTTTTAATGATCGCCATTCTAACTGGTGTAAGGTAGTATCTCAATGTGGTTTTGATTGGCATTTCTCTAATGACCAGTGACGATGAGCATTTTTTCATATGTTTGTTGACCTCATATATGTCTTCTTTTGAAAAGTGTCTGCTCATATCCTTTGCCCACTTTTGGATGGGTTCGTTTGTTTTTTTTTTTCTTGTAAATCTGTTTTAGTTCTTTGTAGATTCTAGATATTAGCCCTTTCCCAGATGGGTAGATTGCAAAATTTTTTCCCTGTTCTGTTGGTTGCTGGTTCACTCTAATGATTGTTTCTTTTGCTGTACAGAATCTCTGGAGTTTAATTAGGTCCTATTTGTCTATTTTGGCTTTTGTTGCCAATGCTTTTGGTGTTTTAGTCAGGAAGCCCTTGCCTATTCCTATGTCCTGAAAGGTTTTCGCCTAGGTTTTCTTCTAGGATATTTATGGTGTTAGGTCTTGTGTTTAAGCCTTTAATCCATCTGGAGTTAATTTTAGTGTAAGGTGTCAGAAAAGGGTCCTGGGTGTCAGAAAAGGGTCCAGTTTCTGCTTTCTGTGCACTACTAGCCAGTTTTCCCAACACCATTTATTAAACAGGGAATCTTTTCCCCATTGCTTGTTTTTGTTAGGTTTGTCAAAGATCAGATGGTTGTAGATGTGTGGCATTGCCTCCAAAGCCTCTGTTCTGTATCATTGGTCTATATGTCTGTTTTGGTACTAGTACTATGCTGTTTTGATTACTGTAGACTTGTAGCATAGTTTGAAATGAGATAGCATGATGCTTCTGGCTTTGTTCTTTTTGCTTAGGATTGTCTTGGCTATGTGGGCTCTCTTTCGGTTCCATATGAAGTTTAAGGTGGTTTTTTCCAGTTCTGGAAAGGAGGTCATTGGTAGTTTGATGGGGATAGTGTTGAATCTGTAAATTACTTTGGGCAGTATGGCTGAGACAACAGGGTATTCCAAGTATACAATTGTGTCATCTGAAAATAGAAACAATTTGACTTCCTCTTTTCCTAATTGAATGCCCTTTATTTTTTTTCTTGCCTAATTGCTCTGGCTAGAACTTCCCATACTATATTGAATAGGAGGGGTGAGAGAGAGCATCCTTGTCTAGTGCCAGATTTCACAGGGAATGCTTCCAGTTTTTGCCCATTCAGTATGATATTGGCTATAGGTTTGTCCTAAATAGCTTTTGTTGTTTTGAGATATATTCCTTTGATACCTAGTTTATTGAGAGTTTTTAGCACAAAGGGCTGTTGAATTTTGTCAAAGGCCTTCTCTGCATCTATTGAGATAATCATGTGGTTTTTGTCTTTTGTTCTGCTTATGTGGCAGATTACGTTTAGAGACTTGCATATGTTGAACCAGCCTCACATCCCCGGGATGAAGCCAACTTGATTGTGATGGATAAGCTTTTTGATGTGCTGTTACAATCTATTTGCCAGTATTTTATTGAAGATTTTTGCATCTATGTTCATCATGGATATTGGTCTGAAGTTGTCTTTTTTTGTTGAGTCTCTGCTGGGTTTTGGTATCAGGATGATTTTGGTCTCATAAAAAGATTTGGGGAGGATTCCTTCTTTCTGTATTGTTTGGAAAGTTTCAGAAGAAATGGTACCAGCTCCTCTTTGTACGTCTGGTAGAATTCAGCTGTGAATCCTTTTGGACCTGGACTTTTTTGGTTAGTAGGCTATTAATTGCTGCCTCAACTTCAGCCCTTTTTATTGTTCTATTCAAGGTTTCAGCTTCTTCCTGGTTTAGGCTTGGAAGGGTGCAAGTGTCCAGGAATTTATCCATTTCTCCCAGGTTTACTGGTTTATGTGCATAGAGTTGTTTGTAGTAATCTCTGATTGTATTTTGTATTTCTGTGGAATCAGTAGTGATATCCTCTCTATAATTTTTAATTGCATCTATTTGATTCTTCTCCCTTTTCTTTTTTATTTATCTGACTAGCAGTCTGTCTATTTTGTTGATCTTTTCAAAAAACCAGCTCCTGGATTTATTGATTTTTTGAAGGGCTTTTGTGTCTCTATCTCCTTCAGTTCTGCTCTGAT
>NW_016107415.1:4091631-4170304 GCF_001604975.1 Cebus imitator
CTTTTGCATTTGCTGAGGAGTGATTTACTTCCAATTATGTGGTCAATTTTAGAGTAGGTGTGATGTGGTGCTGAGAAGAATGTATATTCTGTGGATCTGAGATGGAGATTTCTGTAGATGTCTATTAGGTCCACTTGGTCCAGATCTGAGTTCAAGTCCTGGATATCCTTGTTAATTTGCTGTCTCATCAATCTGTCTAATATTGACAGTGGAGTGTTAAAGTCTCCCACTATTATTGTGTGGGAGTCTAAGTCTCGTTGTAGGTCATTAAGAACTTGCTTTATGTACCTGGGTGCTCTGTATTGGATGTGTATATATTTAGGATAGTTAGTTCTTCTTGATGTATTGATCCTTTTACCATTATGTAATGTCCTTCTTTGTCTCTTTTGAACTTTGTTGGTTTAAAGTTCATTTTATCAGCGACTAGGATTGCAACTCCTGCTTTTTTTTTGCTCTCCATTTGCTTGATAAATCTTCTTCCATCCCTTTATTTTGATCCTGTGTATGTCCTTGCACATGAAATGGGTTTTCTGAATACAGCACAAAGATGGGTCTTGACTTTTTATCCAATTTGCCAGTTTGTGTCTTTCGATTGGGATAATTAGCCCATATACATTTAAGGTTAATATTGTTATGTGTGAATTTGATCCTGCCATTTTGACGCTAGTTGGATGTTTTACCAGTTAGTTGATGCATTTTTTTCATTGTGTGGATGTTCTTTACCATTTGGTACGTTTTTGGAGTGGCTGGTACTGGTTATTCCTTTCCTTGTTTAGTGCTTCTTTCAGGGTTTCTTGTAAGGCCGGCCTGGTGGTAACAAAATCTCTCAGCAATTGCTTGTCCATAATGGATTTTCTTTCTCCTTGGCTTATGAAGCTTAGTTTGGCTGGATATAAAATTCTAGGTTGAAAGTTCTTTTCTTTAAGGATGTTGAATATTGGCCCCACTCTCTTCTGGATTGTAGGGTTTCTGCCAAGTGATCCACTGTGAGTCTGATGGGCTTCCCTTTGTGGGTAACCAGACCTTTCTCTCTTGCTGCCCTTAGCATTTTTTCCTTCATTTCAACCTGGGTGATTCTGACAATTATGTGCCTTAGTGTTGCTCTTCTTGAGCAATATCTTTGTGGTGTTCTCTGTATTTTCTGGACTTGAATGGTGGCCTGGCTTGCGAGGTTGGAAAGTTCCCCTGGATAATTTCCTGAAAAGTATTTTCCAGCTTGGATTCATTCTCTCTGTCACATTCAGGTACACCTATCAAATGTAGATTAGGTCTTTTCACATAATCCCACATCTTGGAGGCTGTGCTCATTTCTTTTCACTCTTTTTTCTCTATTCTTGCCTTCTCGTTTTATTTCATTGAGCCTATCTTCAATCTCCAATATCCTTTCTTCTGCTTGGTCAATTTGGCTATTGAAATTTGGGTGTCCTTCACAAAGTTCTCTTGCTGTGTTTTTCAGCTACATCAAGTTATTTATATTCTTCTCTATGCTTTTTATTGTAGTTAGCATCTCATTAACCTTTTCTCTAGGTTCTTACTTTCTTTGCATTGAGTTAGCACATGTTCTTTTAGCTCTGAGAAGCTTGTTATTACCCACCTTCTGAAGCTCGTTTCTGTCAATTCTTCAGATTCATTCTCCATTCATCTTTGATCCCTAGCTGGTGACGATTTGTGATCCTTTGGAGGAAGAGAGGTGTTCTGGGTTTTGGTGTTTTCATCCTTTTTGCACTGGTTTCTTCCTGTCTTTGTGGCTTTATCTACTTGTGGTCTTTGTAGTTGGTGACTTTCAGATGGGGTCTCTGAATGGATGTCCTTTCTGTTGATGGTGAAGTTCTTTCTTTCTTTTTTTTTTTTTTTTTTTTTTTTTAACAATCGGGCCTTTTTTTTTGTGTTCTGCTGGAGGTCCACTCCATCCCCACTGCTTGCCTGAGGATCACCCATGGGGACTGCAGAGCAGTAAGAGTTGCTGCTGATTTCTTCTTCTGTTATCTTTGTCCCAGAAGGTTACTTGCCAGATGTCAGCCTGAGCTCTCCTTTATGAGGTGTCTCTTTGGCTATACAGGGGTCGGGGAGCTGCTTGAGGAGACAATCTGTCCCTTATAGGAGCTCAAGCGCTGTGCTGGGAGCTCTGCTGCTCTGTGCAGAGCTGCTGGGCAGGTACTTTTAAGTCTACTGCAGTGGAACTCATAACTCTCTCTTTTCCCAGGTGCTCTGTCCTAGGAAGTTTGGCTTTATTTATAAGTTCCTGTCATGCTGCTGCCTTTTTTTCATAGATGTCCTGACCTGCACTGAGTAGTCTAGAAACAGTCTGCCAGCAGAAGTGTTCCTGAGCTGCTGCAGGTTCTGCCCAGCTGCTGTGTGAACTGCCTCGGTAGTGGTAGACTGCCTTCAGTAGTGGTGGTCGCCCTTCCCCACACTGAGCTGGACCCTACTGGGTCCAGCTGCACTTGCTGGGAAAGTCTCAATCCAGAGCATTTCAGATTGCTTGTTTTGTGGGGGTGGTACCTGCTGACCTAGATCACCTGTCTCCCTGTCTCTGCCCCCTCCCTTTCAGTGGAATGGGCAGGTCTGTCTCCCAGGTGTTCCAGGTGTCAGTTGAAACAGCTGTCCAGATTTATGTAAGTTTCTGTGTGCCAACCCAGTACCAGCTGAAACCACCATGCTGAAAGCTCATGGCACTTTTTGGCCTGGGAATCTCCTGGTCTGTGAGCAATGAAAATTTGTTTGGAAATGTGGTGAGCACTCACCCTCCATGTTGTTCTTGCCGGGAACTGCACTCCAGAGCTGTTTCTACTTGGCCATCTTGGATCCTCCCCTAGTTAGATTCTTAAGAGCAGGGTACATTCTTTTCTTTCACTGTAAGTCCTTGGTCAACATTTTCTATTTTATAAGCCTTTTTTAAAATTTTTGCAGCATGAAAAGGGAAGTGATTTTGATGTTAATTGTGTTTTCCTGATTTTCATTGAAACTGAGATATTTTCATGTTTAATTACTTCATTTTTCTTCTTCTGTGAAAAGTCTCTTCTTGTATCTACAGTGTTATTTTAGAGTTGTGTCTCTTATTTTTGTTTATAGTGTCAGACTACAGTCCAATTTCATTATTTTGCATGTCAATATCCAGTTTTTCCAACACCATTTGTTGAAGACACTATCCTTTCCCAATGGCATGTTCTTAGAATCTATTTTGAAGATTAGATGACCATATGTTTGTGATAATATATATGGACTCTCTGTTGTATTGTTTGTCTGTGTGTCTATTTTTACCACTATCATGCTCTTTTGATTATTGTGGCTTCGTAATGTAGTCTGACATAATGAAATATGATTGTTTCATCTTTGTTCTTCTTTCTCAAGATTACTTTGGCTCTTTGGGGCCTTTTATTGCTTCATATAAATAATAGGAATTTTGTTTATTTTCCTTTAAAAATGCCATTGAGATTTAGAATAGATAGGGGTTGCATTGAATATGTAGATTGCTTTGGGTAGTATGAACATTTGATCAATATTAAATCTTCCAACACATGACCATAGGAAATTTTTATGTTAATTTGTGTTTTTAAGTTTTCATCAAAAATTTGTATTTTTCAGTGTAGCAGTATTTACTTCATTATATATATTCCTAAGTATTTTATTCTTTTTGATGCTATTGTACATGAGATTGATTTTTAAATTTTATTTCAAGACAGTTTGTTCAGTGCATAAAAATGTAACTATTTTTTAATGTTAATTTTCTATCCTGCCACTTTACTGATTTTGTTTATTAGTTCTAACAATATTTTGATGGAGACTTTAAAATTTTCTGTATAGAAGATCGTGTCACCTGCAAACAGAAACAATTTAACTTCTTTCTTTCTGTTTTTGGATGTTTTTATTTATTTTATTTGACTGATTACTCTGACTAGATCATTTAATATTATGTTGAACAGAGGTGGTGAGAGTGGACATTCTTGTCTTATTTCTGATCTTAGAGAACATGGCTTTAATTTTTCACAATGATGTCAGCTTAATATGCACTTGTCATACATTGCCTTTATTATGCTGACATTTATTCTATACCTAATTTATTAAGAGAGTTTATCATAAAGGAATGTTGAATTTTGTCAAATGTGGGGTTTTGCAACTATTCAGATGATTGTATGGTTTTTAATCCTTTATTCTATTGACTTAGTGTATCTCATTTATTTTCTTGCATATTTTAAACTATTCTTGTGTCCGAGGGATAAATCAAACTTTATGTTGGGGAATCATCTTTTTAGTGTGTTATTGAATTTGGTTTACAAGATTTCTGCATCTACGTTCATCAGGGTTATTGGCCTAATTTTCTTTTCTTTTAGTGTCCTTGTGTAGCTTTTGTCTTAGAGTAATGCTGACATTGTAAAATGAGTTTTGATGCGTTCTCTCCTCTTTAATTTCTTGGAAGAGTTTGAGAAGAATTGACATTAATTCATTCTTAAATATTAGGCAGAATTATCCAGTAAAACAATCTGTTCCTGCGCCTTTCTTTATGGGAAATTTGTTGGCCTGTAGTTGTTCTTAGTATTAACTTATAAACCTTTGTATATCAGTTGTAATTTATTCTATTTATTAGAATTATATCCGTTTTAATGTCTCCTATTTTATTTAAAAGTTTATTTATCTGAATCATCTTTCTTTTACATTTGTTTAGCTAAAGATATATCCATTTTATTTATGTTTTCAAAGAATCAACTGTTACATATTTTGATCTTAATTATTATCATTTTTTGTCTCTATTTCATTTAATTCTGTTCTGATCTTTTTTTTTCCTGCTAATTGTGAGCTTTGTTTGTTTTCTGATTCCTTGGTATAAAGCTAGGATGTTTACCTGAGATCTCACTTTTTTTTTTCTATCTTAATGTTCATATTTATCATTATAAACTTCCATCATAAAACTAGTTTTGCTGTATTCCATAAATTTAAGTATGGTTTAGTTTCATACTTTTTGATTTCTCTTTTTATTTCTTCATTGACCAGTTGGTTCTTCAGGAATTTGTTGTTTATTTTCTACATATTTTTGAATTTCCGAATTTTTCTTCTGTTACTGATTTCTAGTTTCATATTATTGTCATTGGAAAAGATACTTAATATGATTTTAATTTTATTAAATTTATCAATACTCATTTAGTGACCGAACATATGATATATCTTGGAGAATGTTCCATGTGTAGTTGAGCAGAATATGTAGTCTACTGCTGTTGAATGGAATATCCTGCATATGTCTCTTAGGTCCCTTTGGTCTACAGTGTTGCTCCAGTTTGCTGTTTCTTTACTGCTATTATTTGGATTGGATTATCTACTCATTGCTAAAAATGGGTTATTCAATCCCTCTACTCTTATTGTATTGATCCTCTTTCTACCTTTAGTTTTGCATATTTGTTTTATATATATGGGTGATCCAATGCTGGATGCATATATATGTATTATCTTTATATCCCCTAGATGAATTGACCCCTTTATATAGTGAACTTATTCATCTCTTGTGACTGTTGTTGACTCTGAGTCTGCTTTTTCTGATACATGTATATCCACCCCTGCTCTTTTTTGGTTAGTATTTGCATTGAATGTTATTTCATCTTTCACTTTCAGCCTATGTGTGTCCTTAAAGATGAAGTGAGTGTCTTGCAGCATATAGTTGAATCTTTTATTTTTTAAATCCTTTTAGTCACACTATGTCTTTTGAGTGAGCAGCTTAAGTCATTTACATGTAAGTATTGATACATAGATGAGGACTTAATACTGACATTTTGTTAATCATTCCAATTGTACTTCCTTCCTTCTTCTTTGCTGTCATTTGTAATTTGAAGATTTTCTCTTTTTTGCAGTAGTATGATTTGATTCCTTTAAAATTATATTGTTATGTCTACTACAGTTTACTTTCCTTCGTGATTGCCATGGTGTGCTTACATAAATTTTCTGATAGTTATAAAAATCTATTTTAACCTGATAACTACTTAACTTCAGCCACATACAGAAATTTACACTTTTCCTCTGTCTCACATTTTATGTTATTAATGCCTTAATTTACATGTTTGTACATTGTGTACTCATTAACAAATATTATAGCTATAATTATTTATAAAAGCTTTGTCTTTGAAATGTTATAATAGCTTTAAAAGTTATTTACATACCACCACTACAGAATTAGTGTAATCTGAATTGGACTAAATACTTACCTTTATCAGTGAGTTTTATACTTTCATTTGTTTTCATTTTGCTAATTAGCTTTCTTTTATTTCAAATTAAGTAATTTCTTTTGTATCTCTTCTAATATAGGTCTATTAGTGATAATTCCCTCAGAATTTTGTTTGTCTAGGAAAGTCTTTACCTATCTATCCTTCATTTCTGAAGGACATCATTGCTGAATATAGTATTATTCATTGATGATGTTTTGTTTTGTAATTTAAAATTATCATCTCACTCTCATTAGCCCTATAAGGTTTCTGCTGAAAGATAGTTTTATGGAGTATCTCTTTTTTTTGTGACAAGTCACTTTTCTATTAGTGCTTCCAAAACTCTTTCTTTGTCTTTGACTTTTGACAATTTGTTTATTATGTGTCTTGGTGAAGACATCTATATGTTTAACCTATTTGGGGTTGTTTGGGATTCTTGTCTTGGAAGTTCATTTTTCTTCCTAAAATTTGAAAATTTTTTGTTATTATTTTTTAAAATAACCTTTTTACTCCTCTTTTTTTGATCCTACATGGACACCCCAAGTGACTATATTAGTACCTTTGACTGTGTCTCAGGAGCCTTGCAGTCTTCCTTTTTCTTCCCTCTTTCTTTCTTTGTCAGACTGGATGATTTCAAATGATATGACTTTGATTTCACTGATGCTTTTGCTTAGAAAAGTCTGTTGTTAAAACCGCATTGATTTTTTTAGTTTTGTCATTGCATTCTTCAGCTTCAGAATTTCTCTTTGGTTCTTTGTTATGGTTTCCATACCTTTGTTAAATTCCTTATTTTGTTTGTGTAGTTTTCTTTCCTGTATTGCTTCCCTGTTTGTGGATTTTTCTTTCCTGATTTTGTTTAGGTGGATTCTCTTGTAGCTTACTAATCTTGGAGATTATTCTTGTGCCTTCTTTGTCAGGAAGTTCATAGATCTCTGTTTGTTTAAAGCAGACTTCAAAATTTTAGTTTGTTCCTTTGGTGGTGTCACATTTCTTGATTCTTCATGTTTTTGTCTTTGTATTTGAAAAAGCAGTCACCTCCTCTAGCTTGTACTGACTGATGTTGACCAATCAGCCTGACTAGATATTCTAGATGTATCTCAGACCTTTTCAATAGATATACCCACTCCATTCGTTTTGTTGATTCTTAAAGGAGAAGTCTGATGACCCTGTGCCTTCTCTTCATACCACATAGCTAGGCTGGATGCTGAGAACCTCAAGTTTATTTTATCTAGGGAAGCTTCTTGAAATATTTAAGGTTATATAGCTTACTCCTAATTCAGAAGAGTCAGCTGGCAGCTGAAATTCTACATGCTACTGAGATCCATATGCCATCTACAGGGGCTTGGATATACTGCCTGTGGGTTTAGATGGAGGGCCATGCACAGGAGCATATGAGGTGCTAGCCACAGAGAGGACCATAAAATGCTGGGGGCTCCCATTGACTGTGTCCACAGTTGAGGTGTCCTACAGCATTTGTGGACAGGGCTTTTGGTGGAGTCCATGAAAAAGTTAGCAGGCTCCATGACAAGTTTTTGAGAGTAGCACTGTTTTCTGTGAGTCCCTGCTTCTTCTTTCTGATCTTAGTTGTCCCAGATAATTTAGCTATGGCAATACCCTCAATATTCTAGGAGGGTAAGACAAAATTAGGCCTACTGGATAGTTTCCCACAGGGTTGAGAAAGCTGGTGCTTACTGAACTCTTACTTTGCACCATTGAAAGAAATCATGACCTAAAAGGAAGTCTCTTGGCACCAAGTTGTGTTGCTTTGATGGAGGGGTGAGATGAATACAGTGAAACTTCTCTTATTACCTTCTTCAAGGTGTCCACTTTCAGATTTTTTGCTTCACTGAGGTGCAGGATCCTCTCATCTGGACTATGGGTCTCCCACAAAGGTATTCTCATCTCTTAGTGGTTACAAAATAGGTGTTTATGGAGATGGTGGCAATGAGGATGAGGGTTAAAACCTCCTTTCTCACCATCTTGTTGATATTTCTAACACTTTTAAAAATCATAATTGTGATCCTATTTTGTGTTTTTCTGCTAACCAAGTGCTTTTTTTAAATTATTATTTCCTACATATTAAGTTAAAAATATATTTTAAAAAATTTACCTTTTATTTGTTTGAAAGGTAAAAATTGTTAATCAGCTTGTTCTTACATTGAATGGATGTATAGCACATCTGATTATAACAATAATATAGTTAGTGTGAAGCTATTTTGTATGTCTAGTCTCCCCCCAGTCAATGCAAAGTTATTAGTAAATGTTAAGTACCAGTTGAAGAACACTCTTAGGATACAACATGATGCCAAGAGAATTGTGCTAACACAGAAGAGTTGTGCCAACACAACTTGGTGCCAAGAGAATTCCTTTTAGTTCATGGTTTCTTCCAGTGGTGCAAAGTAGAAGTGAAGTAGGCCCCCAGCTTTCTCAGCACTGTGGGAAACTATCTAGCAGGCCCACTTTTGTCTTAGAGTGTTCTTAGCCTTTCAACCTTGTAATTGCTCTCTGAAACAGTAGATTAAATGTTTTTAAAACACTATTTATTTGTAATTATTTATTTATTTTAAAAGTATTTTGGAGTCATTACTTAAATCTAACCATATGGTTTCCCAGTTCTTGTGTTTACCATTGCTTCACCCGGATTTCTTTTTCTGTTGATGTATTCACTTCAGTATTTCTGTCCCCCCCCCATTTATTTATTTTATTGCATTTTAGGTTTTGGGGTACATGTGAAGAACATGCAAAATTGTTGCATAGGTACACACATGGCAGTGTGATTTGCTGCCTTCCTCCCCATCACCTACATCTGGCATTTCCCCCCTTGCTATCTCTCCCCAGCTCCCCACCCCCCACCATCCCTCCCCTATTTCCCCCCAACTGGAAGGACTGACCTAAACAAAATTTACTCTCCCTAAAATTTATTTTCCATCCTGTGTTATGGTTTTATATTACTTTGTGGGTTTCTCTAATTTATTGTTTATTCCATTAATTCCAAGATACATTTTTTTATATTTTAATGGTTTTTTGATTGAGATAAGTTTTACAGTTGATGCAAAGTCAGCAATGTGTCATAATTTAATAGGCAGTTTATTAGAGGTAAGTTAAAATAATTGTGTATTTGACTTAGTTTCCACAAAATAATGTATTAACATCTGTGGGCGTTATCCTTGCCATTATTTTTAATGCTTTACACAAAGTATATCTTTGAACTAACTAGAAGTTCCAATTAGTGGCAATTGAGCATTTTTTTGAATCAAAATGATTCTAAATCTAGAGCCCATCCTTTTAAAAACCACAAAATAATTTGTGAGTCTATTATTTCCAAACCATATAATTCCTACTCCTTAGTCTTCCAAATTCCCTGATAATTGGCATCACCTAGAATACATAACATTAATTCCGACCCTTGTCCTTGTCTGAGGGTCACTAAATGAGAATTTCCAAAAGAAGAGCTATGTATGCTGTACCGTATCAAATATTTCTAGGTGATTTAGGTCTTCAGGCAAGTTAAGAAAATACTTTCTTAGTCCAGTTAGTCTGTGATAGATCCTTTTTAGCATCTGTAACTTCCAATCATCAAGCAAATTCTCAATATCCAAGCTATATTGGACAATTATTATATGTCCTGAGAGGTAATAAGAGTTTTTAATCATAGTTAATTGCCTCCTTAAGGTCTAATCCTAATTTAGGAGCTTGTTCCTTTACCACCAGGGAGGGATATTACCAGTTCTACCTCTTTGGGTATATCAAAACACCTTATTATTATTTGTCAGTCAGACCTCTAGTAAAGACTGGTGATAGCTAAAGGGAATCAAAAAATGATGCTTCTTAAACTACTTGGGTTCTTAGTTTCTGAATTTGGAGGTATTTGTTTATGACAGTGTCATACAATTCTGATATGGTTTAGCTGTGACCCCACCTAAATCTCACCTTAAACTGTAATAATCTCCATGTGTCAAGGGTGAGGCCAGGTGGAGATAATTGAATTATGGGGGCAGTTTGCCCCATACCATTCTCGTGGTAGTGAATAAGTATCACATGATCTGATGATTTTATACATAGGAGTTCCCCTGCACAAGCACTCTTGACTGCTGCCACGTAAGATGTGACTTTGTTCATCCTCTGTCTTCTGCCATGGTTGTCAGGCCTCCCTGTTGCTGAACTGTGAGTCAATTAAACCTCTTTCCTTTATAAATTGTTTAATCTGAAGTTTATCTTTATTAGCAGCATGATAAGGGAGTAATACACCTTCTAAAACCTGTTTGGTAATTGTACAATCATTTATTTCCTTCAAATATGGTATGTATGTGTGTGTTTATGATACATATGTGAGTGCTTTAGGAACCTGTGGCTCAAAGGGACAATGCAGATTTTATAAGTTAGCATCAGACCTGATGATAATATCAGTGGAAAGGCCCTCAGCTTGCTGAGTTTTATTCTATATGAGGGAAACTTTTTTATTTTGGTGCATTTCTGTAATGAATGCATGATAGTTTCTACACTCATATTCCATGCAGTATATTGGACTAAATGTCATTAATCTGAAAATATCTCCCAGGTGGAACTCAGCTAAACTTTTTGTTGCAAATTAAATCGATTTGAATGAAATCAAGTTTGGAGTTTGATCTGACTTTAATGTCAAGCAAGATTCTCTTAATTTGGTTATAAAATTGTGCTTTCAAGAGCCAAATTTATTTTAAAGCTTTTTCATTTTCCTTCTTTTAATTCTATTCCTCTGAAGTCAGAATGAATCCAATTTAGCTGTGTCTTTATTATTTTAATTTGGTAATTTTAACTGACAGATTGTGTCTTAAAATACCAATTCTAATCTATTAGATCTAAAAAGTTGGAGAGCTACTTGGAAAAATGATTAGATAGGAAAGATTATTATTTGTTGATAAAAGTGTAAAAAGATTTAGAGAGAGTGTTGCAGTGCTTAGGATGTCTGGACTGAAAAAAAGGATAAAAAATTACTTAGTAATTAAGAGTCAAGGGCACAAATTTGTTCTGAGAGTTCAAGGTCTCAGGTAACCCACATATAAAATTAAGTTAGTAGACAATACAATCTCCTCTTTACTAGTCTTTAGAATAAGAAAGGTTAAAAAAATAGGCTTTCAAATATAAAAATGAATTAAGATATGTGCCTTTCTCACCATATGATGAACATAAGTGTTATATCAGATCAGATTAATTACATTCTAAGTGTGTTAGAAAATTTAAGATAATGAATTTCAGTTCTCTATCAAGAGACCTGTAATATGACTCTTATTGTTCAAGGCTAAATTACCTACTGCAGAGGCTATCATCTGGGCCTTGGCCAGGATCTCTTATCCTTAGCATATAATTTATATAACAGAGATAGCAATAGTATCATTATAAATAAGCCTAACATTTGGAAGAGCCAGTATGGGGTAGAAATAGATTTAAAGAAATAAATAATCTATATGATACATAAATGCTCATGTTTTTTTCCTTGATCTACCACTGTTTATAACTTATAATAAACTTGTACAGAATTATTTTGCATAGAAATTAGCAAATCCTATGATTCCTAAGGCCAGTCATGTTATGTTGGTGTTACATTCTCAGGAGGCTTTAACTTGATTCTCCAATACATTTGACCACTGATGCCAGTGTTAGGCTGTACTAGTATGGCTGTAGATGTGTAGATATAACATGGAAAATAAGAGGCAGACATGACTAGAGTCTGACTTTGATATTGATGAATAGTCTAGTCCATTATCATATTGTATGACCAAAATGTGTCCCAAAGTGGCATCACTCTTGTTTGTAGGTTTTCATTTAATTTTGTCAGATAAAAACAAGAGTGGTCTCAGCAATGTATGATTTGACCTTTTCAGAAATCCAGTATAACTGACCTAGAAGACAAAGTTATCTCTTGCTCTGAGCCTTTTATGAGGCACTAATGTAATATTGGATTCCTCATTGCATAACCTATTTATTTATTGACTTATGCCCAGCCTCTTCTTTTTCTCTCCATTTGTATTCAACCCTTTCTACCTTTGGAAGGTTTATTAGTGTCATCCCCTGTGCTTGTCCAAATTTCCAGCAGGAATACTGGTCTAGCAAATATATCTTTCTCTCAGAATACTCCCATTTATATAGGTAGAGTTACATTAGGGTAGGGTTTCTTACATTTTCATATTGGGCTATATCAATTGCTAAGCAACAGGGCTACATTCATTTTACTCCTTGATTTTACCAGATGGAAGGAAGGTAAAAACCTAACTCCTCAGGCCCTTAGGAATTCTGAAGTAAAATTTAAAAGTATAGTTACAGTTTCTTACTTAATAACCCTCTATTCTTCTGGCATGCACAGTTTTCATCAGGTCATGGGACCACTGCATCAGGTAAGGAAAAAAAAAATGAAGTTTTATGGGGAAAAAATAAAAGAAAAAAAATAAGAAAAGGAAAGAATATTAGGATCAGCATCCTTACTTGGTGGGAAGAAATGTATTCAGGTTGAGCATCTATGATAGGAAAATCTGAAATCCGAAATCCTCCAAAATCTTAAACTTGTTGAGTGTTGACATGAGATAGCGACGCCTTTGCCTTCTGATGGTTCAATGTACACAAATTGTGTTTCATGTAGAAAATGGTTAAGAGTATTGCTTAAAATTACCTTTAGGCTATGTGTTTAACGTGTGTAGAAAATGTAAATGAATTTTGTGTTTAGACCTGGGTTCCCTCCCTAAGATATCTTATTATATATATGCAAATATTTCAAAATTTAAGAAAAATCTGAAATCTAAACACTTCTGGTCCCATGCATTTTGGATAAAGGATACCTAATCCATAGTTTTACCAGCAGCTGCCCTTCAGCCAGCTCTTCAATCTAAATCCTCCAGAAAAGTGGAGGAATCTATTCAAAGGAGAACCTTCCTTTGGCCCCCTCTCCTGTTGTGTGTGAGCACATACTTAGGAAACTGTTCAAGCCAACCCATCATACTTTCATCTCTTCCAATTTTGGGCAAGTGTTCTAATTGTCCACTGCAGTTTTCTTAAACCATTACTCTGAGGATGAAAGTGTGTTCTTGTTCTGAGAAAATGTGACTTAGTTGTCCAAATTAGTACATGTCTTCTGTTCTGGTCCTTTTATAGTACTCCGAGCATTTGCATCTACTACTTTATTTTCTGAAACACTGATTACTAGTAGGCTTAGCAGATTTGATTTTTATGTATAAAAGAGGACATTCTTGGCAGTATTGAAAGCATACTTTTCAGGCATCTGCTTTTTTATCCTCAGGGCAGCAAGTACAGACTCTTATTATTCGTGTTTTAGTTTTCATAGCATTTAAACATTTTTATCTGCCATTCTCACATTAAACCTGTGAAGATAGCAGAGAATGAATCATTACATACATTTCATAAATTAAAAAAATGTTTAGAGAAGTTCATGTGTTCAAATTAATTCAACTAACTGCTAGAAGATGAATCATTAACATCCACATTTATTGTTTTTCTTTTCCTATTTATAATATGAGCACATTTTAGCCAAGCCTTGCCTAAAAACAGGTTCCAGAGTTCTGCCAATGTTCACTCTACGTTTCTACTATGATATAAGTCTTGCTGATTTACAATGTATTACCTGTGTTAGAGAATAGGAAGGAGAGACACAATCCCTACAGGAATTCTCATGAAGCCTGGCACAAACAAATAATTTAATAAAGATATCAGTTAATTAGTGTGGAAACAAGTCCCTATCTCAGAACTTAATTGTCAAGTAACAAAAGAGCATATGAGTGCTTCTGATGGGTGTTGGGGGGAGGGGGAACATGAGTGTAAGATGATAAATTGAAGAATGCCTAAAATATACATGCTGTCTGTTCCATATTCTAAAGGTAGAATGAGCTGCAAAGATAGTATAAGGAAACAATAAAGAACTTTCTAAACCCAGTACATCTCAAGAACTACAAATTCAGAATAGACAACAGAGCAAAAAAAAAATTATCTATCATTATTGTTGTAAGGAAATACTTACTAAATACTTCTTTCTGTACTGTCATAGTATTTTTTGATATGTTTTGATGTCATAGATTTGAGAACCATTTTTTTAAACCTTTATTGAAGTATAATAGATGCACAAAATGTGCATATTTATGTATATAATTTGGTGAGTCTGGAGATCATTCTATAAAATACAGACCTGTGAAATGGTTACTGTAATCTATACCATAAACATATCTATCACCTTCAAAAAATTCCTTTTGCTATTAAAGAATCATTTCAAAGCAAGTGGCAAGAAATTTTGTTCTTTTGGTTATATAAAAATCTTTAAGCATCTTTTATGGGGTATTTGTTTTACAGGTAGTAAACAGAATGCAGGCAGATACACAATACACATATCTGACCTATAAGGTACATATATAATATATACATAATTTGCCTGTGCTCTGTGGCATACACATAGCATATTACATAATGGAAATGTGTTCTACAGCAAATGAGAACAGAGAATATGACCTACATTCAGAACAGAGCTCACATATTTGAGCTCACTAGATACACTTTATAAGCATATTTTATTTGATTGCACAGTGTTGTTTGGCATGGCATTTTAACATTTCAAAATTAGTTGTCAGCATTTATCAAAATACATTATTTAAAAATCCAAGTATCTAAATTCTAGGACCTTTTACCCATATTTACCCATGACAGTACAAAATGCCGAATTGTACTTTTATCATAAATACTTAAAAGGGCATACATACTTTAAAAAGAACAATGTCCTCCATGAATTATAATTTACTAGACAAACAATGAAGCTAAAAATATGATTCATTAGCAGGAATATAAGCAGTCTATAGAAATTGACCCTGAGATGATAGAAGTTAGAATGATAGAATTAGCATGGAGTAACTTTAACACAACTTTTATACACATTATTCAAAAATTGAAAAGAAGTATGATTTTAATAAATAAAGAGATTAAAAATGCAAGTAGAGAAATGAAAGTCATAAAGGAAATCTGATAGAAACAAAGGAGTAAAAAGTATATATATATATATATATATATATATATACATAAAAAGTATTGGAATTTAACAAACATTTAGAAATGCCAAAAGAAATATGTTTGTGCATCGAAGACAGAACAATTTTTTTTCTTCTTTTGTTAGGTTCAGGGGGTACATGTGCAGATTTGCTGCATGGATAAATTGCATATTACTGAGGCTTGGTATATAAATAATCATGCCAACAAGGCAGGGAGTGTAGTACCCAATAACTAGCATGTCCCTCCCTTGTCTTTCACTTTTTAGTGCTCCCCAGTATCTATTTCCATACTTGTGCCCATATGTATTCAATGTTTGGCTCGACTTATAAGTGAGAATATACAGTATTTTTTTGTTATTCCTGCATTAATTTGCTTGCATAATACCCTCCAGCTGCATCCATGTTGCTGCAAAGAACATAATTTCATTATTTTTCACGGCTCCATAGATTTCCACAGTGTATATGTGCTATATTTTTAAAAAATTATTAAATAGATACATTTGAAAAACAAAGAAAACAATCTGAAGAAAATAAAACAAAGACTAGAAAAAATTTACAGAATATAAGTGAACTAAGGGAAATATAAATTTTTCCATCATACGTTATTGCTCCCCAAAAGAAAGAGAAAAAACTGGGCACAAAAAAATGCTTGATGAAATTTTAATTCCCATATTTTAGAAAAACCCTCTAAAAACAAATAATAGTTGTAATCATTAGCACATTGTTAGACATTTAACTATCAGCTCTTTGATGAAGAAACCCTTACTGGTAGCTTTTGCCAGTGTTCATGGTATAAATAATACTCACACCCTTGCAAATTCCAGGGTACCATAGTGGCATACAAAGGAAAGTAAGATCTTATCACTAATATTCTAATGATAAAATATTAAACAATTTTTCCTAAGAGCATATATATTGTATGAAACAATCTAGTCAATGGAATAAGGCAGGAACATCACCAAGAAGTGGTAAATCTAGCAGCTTGTTGTAGAACAGACAATACCAGTTCAGGAGTTCCTGCCACAAACAATCAAGCAAACACAAGTTGATGATAATTCTCTAAAATAAAAATCCTACATTCTTAAAAAATGTTAAAGTTAAGAAAAATACAAGAAATGCTAATGGATATTTCCAGGTTACAAGTGTGTAAATAAATTAAGTGATACGCCTAATACTGAATTAGTTACAGAAAAAAAAAATTAAAAAAAACTATAAAGGATCTCATTTTTATGATTGATGAAATTGCAACGTAGATTTTGGTTTTGCTAGTAATAGTAAATCAGTGTTAAATTTCTTCATTTTGATAACTGTTTTTTACTTATATAATAATATTAATTTTTAAACAAATAACATTGTAAATTTAGAGATAAGGAGTATTGGTGTCTATAACTTACTCTCATATGGTTCATTAAAAAAGTTATTCATTGATCTTTCAATATAAGATAAAACATGTATATGCATGTATGTATGTATATGACATAATTTATAGTCAAAATTACACATACAGAATATACACACATATATACACACATGAAAGAGATTAATATAGTGGGGGGAAAATAAATGATAAATTTGGTTGAAAAGCAATAGAATTTCTTTAAACTCCTCTTGCAAATTTTTGTTTACAATTGTGTCAAAACAATGTTATTGAGAGTTATAACACTTTTATCTCTTTCTAATGAAAATGTATAAATTCATTTTCTTTGTGATTGACCTTTATCTGATTTTCATACAAATTTTATTCTCAATGTCTTTTTATTATCAAACCAATATGGCTATTTCTCTTTAGTATGCATTTTAGTTTCCATTTCTCTTTCCTTGTTTCACCGTTCTGTCCCCGGCTGATCTAAGGGAAACGTCTTGCTAATTAATATAGAGATAGGCAACTCTTCCATTCCCTTGCATTATTATGCAAGGAATTACTACCACAAAGTTAGTGCCATAAAACAACACTTGTATTTCACAGTGCTGCAGGTCAGGAGTCTGGGTATGTCAGAGCCAGGTTGCTGGATTTTCTGCTTACTGTATTGTAATGCTGAAACCAAGGCATTTGCTTGACTGAGCTCTCATCTGGACGCTTACAAGAAAAATTCTCTTCCAAGGTCATTTAGATTGTTGGCAAAATTCTGTTCTTTGTGTCTTGTAAGGGTGAGGTCCTCATCCTTTTTCTGGCTGTCAGTTGGATGTTGATTACAGCTTCTATTCACCACTCCCACATGAACCCTCCATCTTCAAAGTCAGGAACAAATCCTATCCCTTTTATGATTTCAATCTCTTTGATTTTAATTTCTTTCACTAGGAAGAATCTCGACTCTAGCATTAGATTCTGAAGGCTTCATGATAAAGTCTCAAAAGCTTTCCAGTTTGAAGTAAGATCCACTTATTAGCTCAAAGTTGAATGTGTCTGGAGGCTGGCATGGCATGTATAAGCAGTTATGTGCATGGGCAGTTACACCAGATTCTGTTCAGTAAATGATACATACTTCCTGTTATTGGACAATATGTCAGGCAAGCCTCAGAGATTATTGAAACTAAAGCCAAACCAACTTGAACACAAATGTTTATTAACATAATTAATAAAACAGGTTAAGAAGGTTCACAGTGTTTCAGTAGTAAAACTGACTTTATGGTACAATAATCTTGTTTACCATTTAAAAATTTGTTTTCTTCCTTAGATTTCATTCATCGACAACTTCCATATTTAGGGGTCAATGACGATTCGCATGTTTCTCAGCTCTCATCATGTCAATAGAAAAATAATTTAATTCCCCACAGGGCCAAAATTATTCTTAAAAGATCACTGTTCTCCTGTGTGGGTAACATAAGCCACTCTATATCAATTTATATGATTTGACTCTGTGTCTCCACCCAAATCTCATCTGGAAATGTGATTCCCATGTGTCAGGAGAAGGATCTAATAAGAGGTGATTGGATTATGAGGGTGGTTTCCCCCCATGCTCTTCTCATGATAGTGAGTGAGCTCTCATGAGATCTGATAGTTTAAAAGTGTATGCCATTTCCCCCCTCATTCTCTCTCTCTCCCACTGCCATGTATGATGTACCTTGTTTCCCCTTCCCCTTCTGCCATGATTATAAGTTTCCTCAGGCCTCCCCAGCCATGTGGAACTGTGAGTCAATTAGACCACTTTTCTTTATAATGTATCCAGTCTCGGGTAGTTCTTTATAGCAGTGTGAAAACAAACTAATACATCAATCATCTTGTGTTGTTAGAGGGAGAGCTACAATTGGCTAGCCTGTAATGTGCTTTCTGCATCACAGGATTTTCTCCAATCACAGGATAGTCTTATCAATGAATAGTCTTGTCAGTGAATAAACTCTAAAGAAGAAAATCACAGGATAGTCTTATCCTGTGATTAGGAAGCTCAAAGCTGAGAGAAAATAAAAAAATCCAAAATTAAAAAAAAAAAAAAAAAAAAAAAAAAGAAGAAGAAGAAAAATGACAGCCATCCTTCAAATCTAATAGATTGATATTAAAACTGTGACTAAAAGCCATTGTAGTATTTGTATACATTTGCATATTTGCATTGAATATTTTGCTTGTGAGACAAGTTTAATTTTGAATTCTATGTAATAAAAAAATCATTTGAATGGCTTAATGACAATCAGGAATATTCAGCAGTATAGTGGATGTGAAAGTACTTGGTAAAGTAAAATGTATCCTAAAATGTTTGCCATTTTTGGTAGATTACATTTAAATAGGTAAATTTAGGATTTTTATATAACAAGATGGCCATGACTTTAGATATAATTCAGTGAAATAACATGGGCAATCGCAATGGATGGTTTTCTTCATGAAGTGTTTTCACCCATCTTGAACTTTTTAACAAGGACCTTTCAGGATTCTCTCTGCTGGAGTGTATCTCCTATACAATATCATTTGTTTTATCTTGGAATTTCTAGAAGAAATTCTAGAGGATTTCATATTCCAGGATGATTAACGAACAAAAATGTTAAAAATATGAGGAGCCTACCGCCATGAGCCAACAGGTTAAATAAACAAATAAATGAGATTTCATAGCAATAATGGCCTTCCAAGAGAATGACACGATACCTAATGTGGTAGTCATGGAACACATTTTTATTCCTAAGCATAGTTGAACATATTGAATGATGATGAAAGAATCGGTATGAAACAAAAGTTTTTTTTCTACTTTTTTGGTCTCTATATAGCAGCACCAGAATATTTTTTACTTCATCTTAAATGTGTCTTCTTTGTTGGTTTTGCCATAAATATTATATTCTAATTAAATCCAGACCAATTGAAGGGGTTAAATATATTCTATTTGGGATTATTGGCTATTTAAGTTAAAGATACTTGAAAAACAGAAGGTGCCAAAAAAATTACTTTGACCCTTGTGCTGTTTCTTCAAAGCAGAAAATGAAATTACCATGTGAAAGATGCCCTTTCTATACTAGAAAGATGCAGCACCCTAAGCTACAAGGATGAGAAATTGAAACCAAAAGAGTTCTGTACAGCCCTTGTTAAATAACTCCCACATAATTTAGCTGCATTTTCACAGTTTACTATTCTATGTCCAATCCAGCATGTACGTATAATAAATGACACTAACTGCATCTTTAGGAGCTTCATTTTTTACGATGGCTCTTGTGCCACTTACTACTTTTCTTCTAATAATCTAACTTGTATCAATTTAATTCACAGGCCAAGCTTAGACCCTAAAAGAAGTGAGGGAGTTTTCTACACCTAGAGTAATCAGAATGATTTTACTCTATTTTTTTTTGCAAGATATTAAGCCCATTTACATGGATATACACTTGGTAAAGACAGCATACTTATTTTGCCAGGAACATTTTAGTTTTATGAATGTTGTCCCAGGAAAATTTATAAAAAGCTCCTCTTCTTGCTTTCACATTTTTTTGTTTTAATAGTAAATTATGTGAACTCCCTGGCTCTGCAAGCTTTTCATATGCTCTGAGATTGCCATTAGATTATTTTGTCAATCACAAATTTCATTAAGTTGATCACTGTTTCATAAGGATGCTTAAAAATATACACCATACTGGTAGCGCAACAATAACATAACAATAATTCCTTAATACCAATACATAACCAGCCAGTGTTCAAATTATCCCAAATGTTTTCTATTTTCACAGCTTATTCAGGATCCAGATAGATTCTGCACATTGCAATTGGTTTATATATCCGTCACATAATTTTAGTCTTTGTTTGTCTGCTCTTTTTTGCAATTATGTTTGAAGAAACTAGATCATTTGTTCTCTAGAGTATCCTACATTCTGAATTCTGTTGATTGCATGTTAGCTTTATGTATTTCATGTAAAATGGTATTTAGATCTAGAGTTTTTATTATAATTAATCCCTTTCCTTCCCCTTCCCATCCACTTCCATTCACTTCCCCTTCCCCTTCACTTCCCCCTTCCCTTCTTTTCTTCTCCTTTCTTCCTAACCCTTTCCTCCTCTTTTTTTTTTTTTTTTTTTTTGTTTCTTTTTGTAAGGATTTGCATGCATTATATAAGGGACACATATAAATATCTGGTATGTCTCTCTTTTGGGGATTAAGTATAGAGTTAACCTGCAACTGCTCTGAAGTATTTTTTTCTAGCCTGTATTTAACTCCAGAAATATCTATAGCCATAATAATGAGTATTGGCTGAGATTAGAAGAAATAGTCCAGCTGCTTGTTCATAGTGACCTGTCTAATGTCCCAAAACTCAACTAGAGGTGCTCTGTGCCAGTGTGCCAATTTATCTATAGTGATAGTTGAGATAATATAGATTGATAATCTATGTTTGGTTTTCCTTAGAAAGCAGCTTGGTTTTGGCTGTGACCAATAGGGTATAAAAGATTCCTCAGTAAAAATGTAATACAGCTTCACTGAGACCAGGATGTCACACAGACTTCTTGAAGGTTCATGATCTAAAAAGGAAGTAATTTTGGTGCAGCCAAGAAAGGACTTGGAAAACTGAACCTAAAAGTTTACCTAAGTCTTCTGTCTCCTGCTATTTTGAATCCCTTGTCTTTATTAAAACTGTTATTATGTATACCAGGATAGGCTATTGAGTCTTCTCAATTGTTTGGGGTGCTACATAATTGGTGTAGTAATAATTGATAATTATTGCTTCTTAGATCTATAACAGTATTAGAAATTAAAAAGGATATTACTAAAAGTTTGACATACTTTACCTACTGAATTATATGCTTCTATAATTATGAATGTCTCTTTATTCTTTATTTACCATAACAGAAAACTTGCAGTAAAAGGTAAAAGTCAGCCAACTAAAGCCAACATAAACCATAGTCAATCTCTTAATAGCATCAAAGAATATAAAAGTGAAAAGCCCCATCCAAAGGACAGCAACTGCACAGATTAAAGGAACATCAGGCCAGGCATGGTTCTCACACTTTAGCATCAAAGAATATAAAAGTGAAAAGCCCCATCCAAAGGACAGCAACTGCACAGATTAAAGGAACATCAGGCCAGGCATGGCTCTCACACTTATAATCCTATCAATTTAAAAGGCCAAGGCAGGCAGATCACTTGAAATCAAGAGTTTGAGACCGCCAACATGGTGAAAAATTGTGTCTACTAAAAATACAAAAAAATTAGCCAGGGCTTATGGCACATGCTTGTAGTTCCAGCTAATCGGGAGGCTGAGGCAGGAGAATTATGGAAACCCAGGAGGCAGAGTTTGCAGTGAGCTGAAATCATGCCACTGCGCTCCAGCCTGGGTGACAGAGTGAGACTCTACCTCAATCAACAACAACAACAACAGCAAAACATCAGCTCACACACATGAAAATGAACCAGGGCAAGAACTCTGGCAACTCTAAAACCCAAAGTGTCAACAGAGTAAACACACAACCTACAAATCAGGAGAAATTATTCACAACTCAAATTGTAACATACAATTTACCTAGGTAACAAACCTTTTGCATGTATCCCCTAAGCTTAGAGTAAAAGTTGGGGGAATAAAAAGAAAACTGAAGACAAATATTTCCTGTAAATATGAATGAAAAATAATTCAAATAATTACTAGCAAACCATATTTGCCACCATATCGAAAGGATTATACAACATGGCCCAACAAAGCTTATTCCTGAAATGCAAGGAGAGTTCCGTATATAAAATTCAATTAATGTAACACATGAAAAAAACCCACAAGAAACTAAGAACAGAAACTGTCTCAATATAATAAAGATCATCAGTGTAGAAGCTACAGGACTGTGATACTAAATTGGGAAATACAAAGCTGATTTTCTGTTATCAGAAACAAGGCAGGATGCCTACTTTCACAATTTCCATTCAACATAATATTGGAAGATCTAGTTAGATCAATTAGGGAGGAAGTCAAAATAAAAGGTATCCACACAGGCAAGGAAGAAGTGAAATTACCTCTGTTTGCAGCTGACATAATCTTGTGACATGACCTTATGTTCAGAAAATTCTAAAGATTATGCATACACAAACTTTTGAACTAATAAATGAATTCAGGAATGTTGCCGGCTACAAAAATCAGTGTAAAAACCAGCTGCATTTCCATCTAACACTGAATAATCTCGAAGGAGATTAAGAAAATAATTACATTAATATTATCATCAGCAAGAATAAAACACTTTGAAATTAGTTTAACCAATAAGGCAAATGACTTGTATACTAAAAACTACAAAACATTCCTGAAAGAAATTTAAAGATACAAATAAAGAAAAAGATGCCCCATGTTTCCTTCAGTGTATCTCCAAGATCTCCTCCCACCTATTTGTCTTTCTCTGCTCACAGCTCTGTCCAGCTGCTTTATGCAGCTCTCCTTTCTTTCCCTTTCCTTCTCTCTTTCTCTTGCCATATCGCTTGTGCTTTTCCTCTTCCTTCAGAAAAACAACACTTCTACTCTCTGCCTTGTTCATATTCACTGGGGAACCAACAATTCCCCTCAGTGCTTACTATTCCCATCACTGGGAAAAGTATGTCACATTGTGTAATGAGAACCAGTGCCATCTATGCCCAAAGATCTCAGAAGTAGCTAGAGGTTCTTTGGAAACTTCAGAGATGTCTTTGTCTTTCTCATTTTCTTCTAAGTAAATTAAGACTTTTTCTTCCCCAAGAACCAGCATCTAGGATAAAAATATTAAAATATATTATGACAGGCATAAAAGGGAATGAAGTCTGAGTTATGCTGCAACTTGGATAAACCTTGAATACATTATCCTAAGCAAAAGCACCTCAAAGACATTATGCTAAGAAAAGTTCCCATATGTGATTTTATTTATATGAAATGTCCAGTACAGAAAAGTCTGGAGACCAAGTATGTTACTGATTATTTAGGTCTGGAGGAGCGGGTGTTGGGGAAATAAAAGTGTTATAGCTAAAGGCTGAAGAGTTTCTTTTAGCAGTGATAAAAATATTCTAAAATTGACTGTGATGTTGCTTGCACATACATGTGAGTATATAAAAAAAACTCTAGTGTTCACTTTGAGCAAATTGTAATGTGTGTGAATTACATCTTGGTTCATTTTCATTCAAAAATAAAAAATTTAAAAAATTAAAAAATAAAATAAAAAAGACACACCAAGGAAAGAAAGCTGCATATAGGCCAAAATTCTCATGAACAGTAATGCAAACGCCCTTAGCAAGATATTATAAATTGAATATAACCATGTATAAAAATATATATATATACCATGACCAAGTGTAATTTATTTCAGGTATTCAAGGATGCTTCTGTATTTTAAAGCCAAACTATATAATTCAGTATATTAATAGTTAAAGAATAAAAATTATATAATTATTCCATTGTTGTAGAAAAAGATTTTAACCATATTCAAAAGCAATTTATTATAAATACTGTCAGCATATTAGTAATAGTGGTGATTTACTCACCTTAATAAAGTAGATATACAAAATACTGTTAGCTAACATCACACTTACTAATGAGAAACTAGCTTCTTTTGTGCAAATGTTAGAAAAAAGTATGAATGTCTCTTTTTACCTCTTTTTTAATATCCTACTGGAAGTTCTAGCTAATGCAATAAGTTAAGAAAAGGAAATTAAAAATAAACATATTAGAAAGGAAGAAATAAAACTCTGTAGATGACTTATTTATTGATGTAGAAAATCCAAAAGAATCAAGAAAACCATTCTAAAATAATGAATAATTACAGCAAGGTTGTAGAGTACAAAGTTACTATGCAAAAGTCAATTGCTTTTCTATATACAAATAATAAACTATTGGAATTTCAGGTTAAAATCACAATGCCATTTACATTATCACACAAACTATGAAATACTAAGGAATAAATCTAACAAAATAAGTGCATAATATATATGAGGAAAATTATAAAACTCTTATAAATCAAAGAAGACCTAAACATATGAGGAGGCATTCCATGTTCATAAATAGAAAGATTTAAGGTTAAGATATCAGTTATTTCCAACTTGATCTATATATAGATGCAATGTAATTCCAGGGAAAATTATAGAAAGTTATGGATATCAACAAACTGATTTTAAAGTTTATATGGAAAGACAAAACATTCAAAGCAGCCAACACAATATTAAATAAAGTCCAAGTTAGAAAAAAAGACACTATTTGACTTCCAGATTTAATATAAAACCACAGCCATCAAGATAGTATGGTGTTAGTAGAGGTATAGACAAATTAATAAATCAGATCAGAATGCCCAGAAATAGATGCATATGAATACAGTCAAATAGTTTTGACAAAATTTTAAATGCAATTTGATGTAGAAAGAATAGTCTTATCAACAAGTGGTGCTGGAACAATTGGATGGCCATAGACAAAAATAAAAAAACAAATTTAAAAACTCTGGGCCTACACCTTACAACATTCACAAAAACTAACTCAAGATGAGTCATAAAGGTAAATGAAAAATGCAAAATATAAAACTTCTAGAAGAAAGTAATTCATGGTAATGTCTAGAAACAATAGAGAAAGCATGATTTATTAAAGAAAAACCTGAAAAATTAAACTTCATTATCAATATTGAAACCTATGCTCTGTAAAAGACTTTTAAGAATAAAAAGACAGACTACAGACTGGGAAAACAGGCAACATATACACTTGTTAAAGAACTTGTATTCAAAATACATAAAGATTATTTTAAACCCAATGACTAAAATATTAAAAAAAAAATACCAGAAAATGGGCAAAACGTATGCAGAATAAAAACAAGCATATAAAGTGTTGTTAAACATAGTTTGACACTAGAAAAATGAAAATTGAAAAAGCAATAAGATTATACCACAAACCTGTTAGAAGAGCAAAAATCTAAAAACTTGACAATATTTCTTGCTGGTTAAAATGTGAACTATGTAAAGTCTCATTACATTCTGGAGGAAATGCAAAATAATAGGAATATGGTTGGGAAGTTTCTTTAGAAAGTAAATATAGTCTTGTCATAAAATTTAGCTATCTTTTTTGGGTATTTATTCAATTGGCTTCAAAATTATGTCAAAAAAAAAAAAAACCAGAAAAAATTACCAAAATCATGCACATAAACAGTTATAACAGCTACATTCATAAGCCCCCACAACTGGAATAAACCAAGATGTCTTTCAATGGGTGAGTAAAATTTTTAAGAATGTATTATGCACATATATACAACTGAATATTACATAATGATAAAAATAAATAAGCTATCAAGCCATGAAAAGACATGGATAACCTTAAACATATTTGCTAATTTTGCAAATTCAATCTGTGAAGTCTGGATACTGTATAATTCCAATTTTAAGATATTCTGAAAAAGACAAACTATAGAGTCAATAAAAAAGATAAGTCATTGTCAGGAGTTTAGTGGGAGGACAGAATGGCTGAATAATGGTTAAAGGACAGGGAATATTTTGGAGCAATAAAACTATTCTGTGTGACACTTTAGTGGTAAATGTATGACACTATTTCTGAAAACCAATAGAACTTTACAGTGCACTGAGTGAACCGGATTGTATGCAACTTCGTGAAAAATTAAATTTAAGACATTGGGGGATGCTAGGATAAAATGCAAAACAATCTAACTCTACTACAAACATTTAAAAAACTCACTGAAGATGGGGAAAAAATGCTGATAAAAGTAATATTGGAAATGGCTGGATTTTGTAAAACTGAAGATAAAAACATTGTATACTAATCCATAAAGTGGTTTCACACTAGGGTATGGCCACCAGCTGTGAAACTGTTATACATGTAAGTTGGAACTGTACAATTCTGTAAATGGATGGTGGCCAGTGGGAGCCAACTTTTTCAGTGTTGGATTGAGAAATTACAGATAAGCAATGAAAGGAGGCTTGAAAGATGCACATGGTAAAGTGTTTCGGTTGAAAATAGTAGTATGAACTCATGTTTAGTTTGCAACATATATGGATGGGTATACACAGAAATATTTATAGATAAGTGTTTGTACAGAGTTAGTATACACCTTGTGTATATATTTTTTACTCAGTCAGATGAGAAGGTCTAAAAGAAATGATACCCTTGTGGCAATGGGCACACTAGGTACACAGATTGTGACTTCTAATTTAATTTTCTAATTAAACCAGGGCTCCTTGGAGAAATGACTAATTTTAAAACTGGGGCACAAAATACACATACACAAGATGAACCTGAAGCATTGTATAGCTCCGTAAGTAAAGATTTGCTAAAAAGCAAGCAAAAAGAACTCAAATTTCACAATGATGGAGATATTTTAAGAGGACACCAGTTTCAACTGAAAGATCTCTCAGTGACCAAAGTGAGAACAATTTAACCTACAATATCAATAAAACATTATTCGATTAAAACACAAAGTCTAAAATAAATATCTGTGAGTCCATACTGTTGTAAATAAATGATTGCATACATAAACAAATGGGGGAAATTTGAAAAAAACTCTCATGCAGAAAAATTTCACCTAATTCATATAGTCTGCTGTCAGAGACATGCAGCATAATTCATGCTCCTTCAGTGTGGGCTGTGCAAATTGACTTCCTTCCCAAGAGTATAGTATGAAAGCAGGGAGGGAAAGGGATTTTATGTGGAGACAACTGAGAACACCTCAGCCAAGTGATCAAGATTAATACCCACAGTCTCGAGATGTGTCGACAGTATGTATTCTTGGTGTGAGGTGGTGAAAGAGTGTTTCACTTCTGTGGTCTTTCTCCTAAAAATACATTAACATAGAATAATATAAGAAAAACATCAGACAAATTCCAATTGAAGGACATTTTACCAAATTCTTGATCAGTGCTCCTTAAAACTTTCAAGGTGATCAAAGGTAAGAAAAGACTAAGACACTGACAGTCAAGAGTAGCCTGAAAGTACTTAACTATTGATCAATTTCTAATAAATATAACAAGTAAAGCACACTAGTGTAACATAGGAAAACTGAATATAAACATCTAACTTTATACTCTTTTCTTACTTTTTCTGTAAATCTAAAAGTGTTCTTAAAAAGTTTGTTAAATAATAAATATTATTAAGAAAAATATTATCAAAATTACCCAATCAACAAAATAACCTAGTTTTTATAATTGAAAACTTTTCCTGTTAAAATTTAAAAATTACAAAAATGTTTTTAAAGATTGATGAGCTCTTAGTGAAGAGAAGATTATTAAAGAGAAAGATCGCATGAAAATTTCACAAAATTTTATAGAGGTAGAGATATATAAAATGAATTTTAAAATCATATTAGTTATATAGGGAAAAAATAAGACTCTCTGTACTGTATCAGTTTTCTCATGATGGATAACAAATTACCTCTAATTTTGGTGGGTTAAAGTAGCCAACAGTTATTATAATGATATTATATTATTATTATAATAACAGTTATTATTGTGGTTCAGGAGTCTGGGCAAAGCTTATCTCAGCTCGGGCTTTTTCACAAGCAGAAATCAATGTGTCAGCTGGGCAATCTAAAGACTTGACTTGGGAGGATTCGCTTTCAAGCTCATTTGTTTATTAGCATTATTGTTGGTTGTTAGAGTCTTATTGTATTACTGAATGTTTGAGGCTTCTCTTGGCTGCTTGCCATTGAGCCTCCCCAATAAGACCACTTGCTTCATCAAAGTGTGCAAGTGAAAAAGCAAGAGAGTCTGCTAACCAGGTGACAGTCACAATCTTTTTAACTTCACTGCAGATGTGACAGTCTATCACTTTTACTGTGTTCTCTTTTTTAGAAGTGAGTTACACTAACCCTTCTCTTAATATCATTGATAATTTCTTGGGAACTACAACTTTAAGCAAAGCAATGTGTAATGAAACAAATATTATCATAGGCTAATTGATGTAAACAAGAGTTAAATTCCTATGGCATGTTTCTGGTCACAAGAAATATCATCAAACTTCTAAATAAACACCCCAAACACTTCTGATATTAGACATTGAGATAAATGTGAAATACACATATATTTAAGAAAACTAAAAAAAAAAAAAACAAGTAAAATACTTGTTTACCCAATATTTGGTGGAATGGTGAGTGACAGTGTTCAAAGAGATAGTGAATTAAATCAAGGAATAAATATAATTTATTTTCTTCTGCTACTTCTGAGGTTAGTCTGTTCTTGTTTTTTTTAGTTCCTCTAACCATGATGTTAGATAATTAATTTGAGTTAATTCTAACTGTTTGAAGTAGGTATTTAGTGCTATAAACTTTTTTCTCATCACTGCTTTTGCTGTATATGCTATGTCTCTGTGTGTTTCAAAAACCTTTTTTATTTCTCCCTTAATTTCATTGTTTACCCAAAGACATTCAGGAGCAAGTTGTTGAATTTCCATGTGACTCTGTGGTTTTGAGAGATTCCTTGGTATTGATTTCTCTTTTCATTTCACTGTGATCCAAGAGTACCAAAGTAATCATATTTTGGTATTACTTCTTTTTTAAAAAAATGTATTAAAGTTTGCTTTATTGCTGAGCATGCAGTCAATCTTGGTGTATGTTCTGTGTGCACATGAGAATGTATATTATGTAGTTGATGGGTGTAGTATTCTCTAGGTGTCTATTAGGTCCAATTGGTCATATCGAGTTTAAGTTTAGAATTTGTTAGGTTTCTGCCTCAATGATCTGTCTAATGATGACAGAAGGTGTTAAAGTCCCCACTGTTACTGTATGGCTGTCTAAGTCTTCCATTGGTCTAGCAGTACTTATTTTATGAATCTGGGTACTCCGGAGTTAGGCGTGTATGTATTTAGTACAGTTAAGTCTTCTAGTTGAATTGAATCCTTTATCATTATGTAATGTCCTTTTTTTGTCCTTCTTGATGATTGTTGGTCATCATCTGTTTTATCTGATAGAATAATGACCTCTGCTCTTTTGTGTTTTCCCTTTGGATGGTAGGTCTTTCTCCATCCCCATACTTTGAGCCTATAGGTGTCCTTATATGTGAGATGGGTCTCTTGAAGACAGCAGATGGGTAGGGCTATTATTCATATATTATTCAACTTGCCACTCTATGTCTTTTAAGTGGGCATTTAGACCATTTATATTCAAGGTAAATGTTGATAAGTGAGATTTTAATCCTGTTCTAAAGCTGTTAGCTGGTTGCTTTGTAGTTTCTATTATGTGATTTCTTTATATGGTATGTGGGTCATGTATTTAAGTGTGTTTTTGTGGTAGCAGGCATTGTTCTTTCATTTCCGTGTTTACCACCCCTCTTAAATTCTCTTGTAAGGCTGGTCTAGTGGTGATAAACTTTAATAGCATTTTCTTATCTAGAAAATATTTTATTTCTCCTCCGCTTATGGTGCTTAGTTTGGCTGGATAGTAAATTATTGGTTGGAATTTTCTTTAAGAAGGCTGAAAATAGTCCCTAAATCTCTCCTGGCTTGTAAGGTTTCTGCTGGGAAGTCCATTGTTAGCTTGATGAGGATCACTTTGTATGTGATTAGACCTTTTTCTCTTGCTGCCTTTAAGATTTTTTCTTTAACATTGACCTCTGGTGCCTTGATGATGTTTGTTTTTAGTAGTATCTCACAAGTGTTCTCTGGACTTTTTATATCTGGATGTCCACCTCTCTAGTGAGATCAGGAAAATGGTCTTAAAATTTTTTTCCTTAAATATGTTTCCAAGTTGCTTACTTCCCCTTCTTCTCTCTCAAGAATGCCAGTAATTCAGAGGTTTGGCTACTTTATATAATCCCATATTTCTTGAACTATTGTTCATTTAAAATTTTTTTTTATTTTTGTCTCACTGGGGATAGTTTGAAAGATAAGTTTTCAGTTCTAAAATTCTTCATTCTGCTTGGTTTAGTCTAATCATAAAGCTTTCAATTATATTTTAGGATTTCTTAAATGAATTTTTCAATTCCAGAAGCCCTAGTTTACTTATTTTTACTATGTTTGTCTCTTCCTTCATTTCCTAAATTGCTCTAGAAGTTTTCTTGTGTTGATTTCCAACCTTGCATCTCATTGAGTTTATTTTCAAATCATGCTTTGAATTCTTTGTCTTTCCTGAGTTTCCATTTTGGATAGGAACTATTGTTGCAGTGCTAGTACAATCCTTGGAGGTATTGCTACATTCAGATTTTTCATGGTGCCAGAATTCTTGTTCTGGTTCCTTCTTACTTCTAATTTTTGTAATTATTTTTATATGGGCAGAATATTTTCTTTTTCTTCCTTTCTTTGTAATATTTTTGTTTCACTTTTCCTTTCCTCCCTCACTAGGGGGTGTACTCTAGGGAATGCTAGGTAGGGTATTTGGCTTTGCTTCTATAGTCCTATGAACTTCTGTTGACAGGTTTTCAGGTTTTATATTGGGTTGTGTAATTTGACCTAAAAGCCAGTAGATGGCATTTATAGATAAGAACTGGCTGTGGCCAATGTTGCTGGGTATATATTCGATTTCGATTTTTTTTTTTTTCCTGGCAGAAGCTCTTTCTTGCCTCAGGGAATGGGATGGTCCTTGGAACTCACAAAGGTCTGAGCTCCCTACTTAGCCCCAGGGGCAGAAACCATGATGGCTGGGGCTGGACTGGTAGGTCCACCTACAGGCCCCTGATGGCAGGTATAAACACCAACACCAAAGGAGAATCCAGTGGGCATCCATCTAGACATGTGCCTAGGCATGGAACTAGAAAACTCACTTGGCCCCAAGTTATCTGCATGGGGTTGGAGGGCAGACTAAACTTCTAATTCTAGATAGTGGGGACCCTAGATGCCTGGAGATTTGCTTGGGTATGGAGTGGAGTGAGTCCTCTATCCCAGGACGTCTGCACAAGTATGGGGTGCATACTGAAACATACTGAGACTGCTGATCCAGTTGAGCTGGTACTCCAAATACCTAAAAATATGCATGGCTGTGGAGCACAGAGGGACCCCCTGCACCATAATATCTGCATGTGGAGGGATGGGGGAACTCAAGCTCTTGAACCAGGCAAGCAAGTGCTCTGAATGCCTGAAGATCTGCCTCGGCGTGTAGCAAAGAAGAAAGAACTGACTTCTTAGTGATAGAGACCTTCTAATCTTGAACACATTATAGCTCTCCAGTTAGTTAGGTTTTTAAGAAATTTGCCTGTTTCGGGAAAACTCCCTCTAACCATGATTTTTCTCTGCCCTCACACCACAGCAATAATTATTACAGAAGAAGACTTGTATGACCAAAGTGATGGGGTGTTTTCCCCACCCGTTAAGCAGCAGACATCAGTTGCATGTCCTCCAATTCAGTTCTGGCACTATCTTCCTAGAGATAGTGTCAGATTCCACAGTTTGGGAGTTCTGTCCCCAAGACTGCCCCCTGACTCTCAAGACACCAGTTGCAAGTCATGCCTCTGGAACTTCTGACCAAGTGGTTTTGAGTTGAGGTACCCACAACACCCTCTTTGGGTTCAATTAATTTGCTGAAGCAACTCAGAGAGCTCAGGGAAACACGTTTAATGGGTTTTATAAAGGATATTGCAAAGGACACAGATAAATAGGTGCACACGGCAAGGTATAATAGAAGAGTCACAGAGCTTCCATGCCCTCCTAGGGTGCTCCACCCACCAGGAACCTCTATGTGTTCATTTGTCCTGAAACTCTTCAAATACAGTCTTCCCGAGTTTTTGTGATAGCATTCTTTCCTTCAGAGTATGAGGCAGAACCCTCTCAGAAAAGTCTTAAGACTCACTTTCAGGAAGTTAGGAGATTAGAGTCCTGCTTTGGGGCAGCTTAAAGGAGGGCAAGTGAGAGATTCTTTTTCTAGAGGCCTAACACACCCAATATTAAAACAAACAGCTGTAATAAGGGCTATGTGAGCTATAAACTGAAAAATCACAAAATGTATGTATACACACTCATTGCAGCAGCAATGTTTTGTAGTTCTTAGTATAGAAACCTTTCATGTATTGTATTTCTCTGCATTAGATTTAGATGTTTTTGACATTTTGCTAGGTATATCTTTTATCTTCTAATGTTTGTTGCTGTCACATAGAAATAAAATTGATTTTATCTTTGACTATGTATCCTGTAATCTTGGTAAATTAAATTCTTAGTTCTTATTTGTTAGTTAAGAATTTCTTTATCAACGATCATATCTTGTTAATAAAAATAGTTTTCTTTTTTCTTTCCAAACTTTCTTGAAATGTATTTATTTCTTTTGTTAATTACTATTTATTGCAAAGCTACATACAAGTGGTGAGAATATACAGCTAAGCTTTGAACTTATGAAGAACCATTTAATATATTAACTATGGCATTAGGTGTTAATATATTAAATGGTTTATATAGATGAATTATTTATAACCATTTATATATATTAAATGGTTAATATATAGATGTTTTCAAAATTTCTTTTATCATATTGAGACATTTCCCTCTATTTATAGTTTTCTGTTTTTAATGACGGATGTTGAAGTTTGTGAAATAATTTTTCTGCATTCATTGAGTTGATTTTTTTTATTTTATTTATTCAATATGGTAAATTACTCTACTTGATTTTATAATATTAAATCAATTTTGCATTTTTGAAACAACCCCCACTTAATATTGTTATTTTATTTAGTATTAAATAATACAAATAATAATAGCATTAAATAAGCCCATATGGACTTTGAGGATTCAATGTGTATGTGTGTGTGTATGTGTGAGTGTATGAATATTTTGATGACAAATTTGATTTATTTATATATGGCTATTCTGAATTAGTGTGTTAAATGTTTTTTCAAGGAAGTTTTTGCATTTTGGCATAGTTTTCTCCCTTTTATTATCTGGAGGATTCTCAAAGTTAATAGTTCATCCTTCATTTGTGAAATTGTTAATTTTGCTCTGCGTTTCTTTTTCTCTCTCTGTCTCTCTCAGTATGTCTTGTGAGCATATCTAAAAGAAGATGCTATTTCACTTGCTACACTTTAGAATTTTTGCTATATTTTCTTTTTCATTTTTCCTGCTCATCTTTATAATTTGCTCTATGTTAACTATGTTGAATTTAAATTACTCAACTTTTTTTAATGATAGAAAAGTTTTACCTTTTTCCTTCTCACATAAGCATTTATATTATGGATTTTGCTCTAATCACTGCATTCCACAAGTGGATACATGTTATAACTTTATCATTTGGTTAAAAATATTTTATAATGATCCACATGATTACTTTTTGTCATGACTACTTAGCAGTGATGATAAACTTTTCAAATTCGTGGGGCTTTTCAAGATACTTTATATCACAAATATGAATTTAATACCATTGTTTTCAAAGAGCATGCTTTGTAATATTTCTGTCTTAGATATTGACTGATTTATAGGCCAGGTGCTTACTTGTACCTATCCTATTCTGTCTATGAAATAATGTTTTTTCTTTCAACAGACTCTCACGAGTGAGGAATTTTTATTGTTTTATTGGAATTTGCATTATGTTTGAAGCTAAAAATCCTTGTTTAAAAGTCAAAAGTAGAGATTTCATCCCTAGGCTGTAGCAAATCTCAGCATGGGCATATCTTTGTCTAGAAGTCTAAAGCCCCCTATTGCAGTTCTAATTCTTTTTAAGATATGTTATTTTTTTTGAAGGCTATCCCTAATTTGTAAGTATATGGTGTTATAATGTTGTGATTCTTTTCTGTCTTACTTGGTGGATGGGTGAGGAAATGGTGGTGGTAAGATAAGCATGTAAGAATGGGACTGGCAAATAAATTCAATACTCAGCCATTCCAACAAGCCCCTATTACAGCTACCATTCTCCCTTTTCCTCTCTCTCTTTGTGCTGCCATTTTAATGATTCTGCTGGGCCGCTAGGCAGACACAGAGAAACTCTCCCCTCCAGTACCGTTGTCATTCCTGCATACTGAGCTCTGCTTCCTGGACCATACATTATCCACGAATAGGTATACATTTCTCATCCACACCTAGTCTGTCTCCTGTATCATTTGTTTTTATGTGTTTATTATCATTTTATAATATCCTCGGAGCAAAGAGAAACAGACATTGTAGGTTTGATTAACTACCATGAACTCACTACCTCTTTGGTGTTGTTTTTGTGTTTTAAACTGATATCATGGCCAATAAAAATGCTGATCTTTTATATCAGAACTTTTCAACTAAATCTCGCTTTCCCAATTTTGTATGGCTGCTTCTTAAAACTCAAATCAGAAATGTTTTATATATAATTTGGTTAGATTACATTTCATGACCCTCTTGTTAACCTTTTAAAGTGTTTTTGACTCTATTTTGTCATCTGAAATATCACAGCTCTCTCCTGCCAGTATGCCATCTGTGATGACATATGGTGGTTTTACTTCCTACAGCACGATTTGAAAAGGATCATTGCATCACTGTCAGCCTGAATCCTAACTTAGATAACTAACCTGAGGCCCCGTTCCAGGTGCAGAGGCAAATTGTTTTTGGGCCTTTGTAAATTGTTCCCTTGATACAGCTAAAGTCATTTGTTCAAAAGGAGAGAACGTAAAATTTAAGAATAAAATAAATGTCTGGAGTTGTAAATGCATTTTGTCTATTAAATTTCAAAAATGTAAAGTTATAATATTTTTCTATTATGGACAGAGATACTGGAGCAGAAGGCATTTACACCACTGGGTTACAAAGGCAGCAACTGAAAAGAAATTTGAACTCATAGGTAATGTCTCCAAAAGTGCTCACTCCACTGCTACATACATAGTTTAAAACAAATTATGTCATTTTAGATTCAGGGTTTTATGTGTATGTTTGTTACATGACTGCGTTGTGTACTGGTGGGGATTGGACTTCTAGTGTACCTAATACTCAAATAGTGAATACTGTATCTCATAGGAAAGTTTTCAGCTCTTACCCCTGTTCCCTCCTCCTCCATTTTGGAATCCCCAGTGTCTACTACTTCCATCTTTATGTATAACCATTGTTTAGCTCTCATTTATGACTGAGAAAATGCAGTATTTGTTTTTCTGTTTCCGAGTTAGTTTGCTTAGGATAATAGCCTCTGGCTCCAGCTATGTTGCTGCAAAGGGCGTGATTTCATTCTTTTTATGGCTGTGTATTATTCCATATAGTATATACATGGCATTTTCTTTTATCCAATCAACTACTGATGGATACTTAGGTAGGTTCCATGACTATGATATTGTGAATAGTGCTGTAATAAACATATGAGTGCAGGTGCTTTTATTATATAATGATTCACTTTTCCTTGGGTAGACAACCAGTGGTGGGATTTCTGGGTCAAATGGTAGTTCTATTTTCATTTCTTTGAGATATTGCCATACTATTTTTCATAGGGAAGGAAGTAACTTACATTCTCACCAACAGCGTATAAGCATTCACAGGTTCATTTTGTTGTAATAAATTAGCAAGCTAAAAAAATAAAATTAGCAGACCTCAGCAATTCCAATTCTTCCTATTATCCCAATATCCAGATCTTGGGCTCCAGTTTTACAAGAAGTATTTCAACCTGCCTTAGTTTGATATTTCTTCAGAAAATATTGTGTTTGCTACAATTAGCAAGCAACATGATTTCTGGATGTTGGGAGTTGTTTATTTTAGTTTAATGGCACAAAGTTATCAAATGTTGCTGCTGTTCTCTTTACTGAGAAAAACAATAATTGCTAAGATCCTAGGCATTTCATCTGCATTCCAATCAGTGAGAAAGAGAGTGCCAAACTGCAAATTGTATGTCATACTTTACTGTGCTTTCTTTGAAGAAGCTTTTCACCATTGATTACAACTATATGAACTACATTCATCTATGAATGTAAGGTATATGAGGAAATACTGTTTTTGATACCATTTGATTGATATTCCCATCTTCTATCTCATCTTGAAGACAATTATCTTAATGCTATTTAGTATATATTCATTTTTGTATAGCTCACTCTAAAATTTATGCTATTATTAGGTATACGCCTATTTTAATTTAGGTAAATTGTGTGCCTTATTCTGTTTCTTACTTAAACATCATAGATTATGTGTGTGAGACCCATCTGTTTTCCAATGAGTTTATAGCCCAGTGTTCTAATAATTGACTAGAAACTCCATATGTTTATGCAATATATGCTACATTCAAAATCCCCCATTCTCATAGCAGAACCAAATTGTGTACCTATCTTTGTGCATGTACATTTATGGGCTTGTATAAGAAATTATTTGGGATACATATACAGACACAGAATACCTAGTTTGACAAATTAATGCCATATTTCTCTCGAGAACGGTGATGCCAATTTACATTCCCAAACTGCATGTATGAGAATTATATCACTGTCACACTGTCACATATTCTATATCACTGTTACATGTTAATAATATCAAGTTTATAAATTATACTAAATTACAGTGTTATATTGTAACACTGTGTTATATGGTAATATATAATTTATATTTTAAATTATACTTAAAAGTTTACATAAAAATATGAACTTCGTATTAAATAAATTTAATGGCCATAATAGTGTTTTGCTATTTTAAGTTCAGTGTCCCCGATAACATTAATTTTGTGCTCCTTTTCAAGTGTTCTTTAATGTTTTTATTACATATTCCTATATCTGAAAGTTTCAAGTTTTGCTCACCATTGTTTGTCAATGACATTATTTCTTTTTGATTTGTAGATCTTCATATTTTTAGATGCTATCTCTATGTCAGATTTAGAAATGCAAATTTATTCTCTGGAACTGTTTTCTGTATACTACTTTCATTAAATGAAAGCACTTAAATTTGGTGAAAAAGCACCACCAAATCATTGAATGAAATAACTTAATGGTAATATCATCATACACTTCCATTTAGTGTATTTCTCATTTTAGTTTGAGTTTTTATTTAAAAAGTACTTCTCTATCTTTGCTGTATCCAGTGACTAGATTCCACCTGCAATTCTTGTTCATGCTTCATTCAACCCTCTACAAAACACATTACTCAATAACTGGTTCTATCATGAAATCTCTTTTTCTGAATTTGATTCCGTGTCCCTTGTGTTAGGAATCTTGTGATTACATTAGACTGACCTTAACAATCCAGAATAATCTCCCATTTCAAGTTCCTTAACTTAATAAAATCTGCAAATTCCCTTTTACAATGTAAGGAAGATATAATATTCACAGATTCCATAGATTAGGAAATATTTTGAGAGTCATTGTTTAGCCTACCACATGTTCAAAAGAAAAGAATGCAAAAAGATATATGCCTCATCATAAGAAAGCTAAAGTTGATATTTAATCTTACAGATTTCAGGAGAAGAAGGATTACAATGAAAAAGAAAGGTATTTAAGTGATAAAAGAAACAATTTATAAAATTACATAATCCTAATTTATATGCACAAAATTACAGACCAATTCCAAACACATGAAACATGTACTAAAACAAATAGAAATAAAGAAGCAAGTTAGCAATTGCATTTGGAGATTTCAATACTTATTTCTCAGTAACTGGCAGTATAATTATGCAAATTAAAATTAATAAGGTAATATAAATATATATTTAAAATTAATAAAGAATAGTAGACTTGAATAACAATATCAACCAAATCAGTCTAATCAATATTTATAGAACACTGTATCCAAAAAAAGATCAAAATCATGAAAAAAATTATTTAAAAATTTTGCTTGTAACTTAAATAAATGTAAATATATATAACTGTAACAAAATCAAAACAAAGCAAAATGTAATTTTTTGCAATAATTCTAATATAGTAATTAGAAATAAATTTATAGCATTTATACTTTCTTTAGGAAAAAAGCCAAGAATATAAAAATGATCTGGTTTTCTGATTTAAGAAGCCAGAAAAAGTAAATTATAATCAAAGAGTATAGTTAAGAAAATTATGAAGATAATAACAGAAACAAGTAAAAAATAGAAAGCATACAATAAATAGAATCAATGGGTCAAAAGTTAGTTCATTAAAAATGTTAATAAAATTGATTATTTTTTTGGCCAGAATTACAAAGAACAAAGAGAAAAAGATACAATATTAATAATGAAGAGACATCACTACCAGTCTTACAAATACTACACTAATAACAAAAAAATAAAAGATTTTCCTTGAAAATCATAACTTCAAGGCTTCCTCAAGAAGAAATGAATAATCAAAATAGCCTTAAATGGATGGAATAAATTGTACTTAAAGTAAAAACAAAAAAACACAAAATTTAAAATCAGAGTTTCACTAATCAGTCCTATTAATATGTTTTAAATTTAAAAATTATATTTTTTCAGTAAATCATTCAGAAAATGAGGAAGAAAAAAATGACTAACTCATTTTAGGAGATCAGTATTTTCCAAATTCTAAAGCCAAATAAAATACATGAAAATGAATCAAGAAAACACACAGTAAAAAACAAACAAGCAAAAAAATCTAACGCAATACTCCTCATGAACATATATTTTAAACAATTAACAAACTACTAGAAAATATAATCTACTAATATAGAAAATGATAATCCAACATGGTCAAATGCAAGTTATTTCAGGAGTAAAAATTAATCCACTATGAGTTCCTGCCAAATCCTCACTGCCATTGCTAAAATGAAAGCTTACAATTCCAAATGTAGTTAACAAAGGTAAAATCACTTTAGAAACGATTTTACTGTCTGTTGTATAATTTATCTCACTTATATCATGCAAGTGTATTATTCTTACTTAAATAAGATAAATAAAAAAGCAAAATATCTACACAAAGCCTTGGACATTAATATCCACACGTTATTTATATAAAATTGTCATAAACCAAAAAACAAAAACTCATAAAAAATATTTGAATAAACACACAAATTCTGGTACATCTGTATACATAGTAACAAACAATAAAAATGAATTATGTGCTGATACTCAAAAGCACATAGATAAATCTCAATACCATTTTTCTGAGTGAACAAAATTAGACATTAAAGCGTAAACACCATATCTTTCCATGTATATAAAATTCTAGAAAAGACAAGTGTAATATTTAGTTATAGAAAGCACATCAAGAATTATCTTGGGCCATGGGTGGAAGGATATTGATTGGAAGAAACATAAAAGAGATATGCTTGAGTTGATGGAAATGTTCAACACAGCCTCACATTTGTCAATGGTTGCAATTAATTTTATGCTAAATTTTATCTCTATATATTTATTGTTAAAATATCATACTCTTCTTCTCCTTGTACTTTATAATTTATAATTCAAGGTATTTTAAAAATCTATTTAGTGTTTACCTTTATATGTTGTATTAAGGTGTGTTTTTTGTTTAATTAGATTAAATTTTATTTTTCTCTATGAAATTAACATATTTTTGTAACTATGATGCATTAAGATTTTATGAATTTTGCTTTTAACATTATTATATTTTAAATCCTAATATATATGTGTTCTTCAATAGGCTTTTTCTCTATTGACACATATGACTTGTTCATTTATCAATACCTCTGTTATACTAATATCTTTATAGAAAATCTCTATTTTTCTGCAAAGTTAGCTCTTGTGAACATTGATTAATCCATATATATTTTAGCGAATGCTATTACATTTCGAAAACAATCCAACTAAAATTTTTATTTGTATTGTCTAGATTCATAGATTGAATTGTACCAATTTTACGTGTTAAAAATATTTTCATGATGTCCAATAATACTTCTTAATTTATTCAGATCACTTTTTCTGTTGTTCATCATATTTTAACATTTTTTTTTGTTTTTGCACAGAAGTCTTTTATTTCTTAGGTTGAATTTTTCCTGAGCACCTTTTTATTTGTGGCAATTTGAATAGTATCTTATTTTTGCTACATTGTCTACTCGCTTTAGTACAAAATGATTTCTCTAAGTACATCCTGTTCACCAATTTTTGAATTTGAAAAAAGAAGTGCCATTTGCTTGTATGAAAATATGTATTATACTCTTTGGTTTCCAGTTGTGCATCTAAAGAGCTTGAAAATCACCAATTTATCCTAACACGTAAAAATTTGAAAACAGAGTGTTCTGCCTGCTTCCGGACGAGCAAGAAGACTTGTGCTCCGGTTCTCAGACTTCCCCAGCAGCATGGCCCCCAAACGCCAGTCTCCACTCCCGACTCAAAAGAAGAAACCAAGACCACCTCCTGCTCAGGGACTGGAGGAGACATCGGCCTCTGCAGGCTTGCCGAAGAAGGGAGAAAAAGAACAGCAAGAAGCAATTGAACACATTGATGAAATACAAAATGAAATAGACAGACTTAATGAACAAGCCAGTGAGGAGATTTTGAAAGTAGAACAGAAATATAACAAACTCCGCCAACCATTTTTTCAGAAGAGGTCAGAATTGATCGCCAAAATCCCAAATTTTTGGGTAACAACATTTGTCAACCATCCACAAGTGTCTACCCTGCTTGGGGAGGAGGACGAAGAGGCACTGCATTATTTGACCACAGTTGAAGTGACAGAATTTGAAGATATTAAATCAGGTTACAGAATATATTTTTATTTTGATGAAAATCCTTACTTTGAAAATAAATTTCTCTCCAAAGAATTTCATCTGAATGAGAGTGGTGATCCATCTTCAAAGTCCACCGAAATCGAATGGAAATCTGGAAAGGGTTTGACGAAACGTTCAAGTCAAACGCAGAATAAAGCCAGCAGGAAGAGACAGAATGAGGAACCAGAGAGCTTCTTTACCTGGTTTACTGACCATTCTGATGCAGGTGCTGATGAATTAGGAGAGGTCATCAAAGATAATATTTGGCCAAACCCATTACAATACTACTTGGTTCCTGATATGGATGATGAAGAAGGAGAAGGAGAAGAAGAAGATGATGATGATGAAGAGGAGGAAGGATTAGAAGATATTGATGAAGAAGGGGATGAGGATGAAGGCGAAGAAGATGAAGATGGTGATGAAGGGGAGGAAGGAGAGGAGGATGAAGGCAAAGATGACTAATAGAACACTGATGGATTCCAACCTTCCTTTTTTTAAATTTTCTCCAGTCCCTGGGAGCAAGTTGCAGTCTTTTTTTTTTTTTTTTCCTTCCCTCTTGTGCTCAGTCACCCTGTTTTTGAGGTCTCTTTTCTCTATATCATGGTTCTCAACTTATTTTGGTGGAAATATCTTGAACAGGATACAATGGGAAAAGAGTCTCTACCCCTTTCTGTTTGAAATTCATTTTATCCTTTCCTGTCTTAACAAAAACTGTATGGAATCACCACCACCGAGCTCTGTGGGAAAAAAGAAAAACCTGCTCCCTTCGCTCTGCTGGAAGCTGGAGGATGCTAGGCCCCTGTGTAGCCATGCATAGAATTCTAGCTTTTTCCTTCCTTTCTCTGTATATTGGGCTCAGAGAGTACACTGTGTCTCTATGTGAATATGGACAGTTAGCATTTACCAACATGTATCTGTCTACTTTCTCTTGTTTAAAAAAAGAAAAAAAACTTAAAAAAATGGGATTATAGAAGGTCAACAAAGGATGGGTTTGAGATGTTTGAGTAGGGTAAGTGGGCATTTTGACAACATGGCTTCTCCCTTGGCATGTTTAATTGTGACATTTGACAGACATCCTTGCAGTTTAAGATGACACTTTTAAAATAAATTCTCTCCTAATGATGACTTGAGCCCTGCCACTCAATGGGAGAATCAGCAGAACCTGTAGGATCTTATTTGAAATTGACATTCTCTATTGTAATTTTGTTCCTGTTTATTTTTAAATTTTCTTTTTGTTTCACTGGAAAGGAAAGATGGTGCTCAGTTTTAAACTTTAAAAGTGTACAAGTTGCTTTGTTACAATAAAACTAAATGTGTACACACACACACAAAAAAAATTTGAAAACAAAAACAAAAAAATCCTTGAAAAACCAAAAACTCTTGTTAGATCCATAAAAGATATGAGGTCACAAGTCATGCCACCCTCTCCCAAACTGGAGAAACATGTTAGAGGATACCAAGAATCACAACATACCAGAGCAGAAACCTCCACAAGAACCAGTGACTGAGTCAAAAAACCTTAATTGGTGAAAAATTGAAGTTTCAGTTTTCAGCTAGGTGTGAAGTCTTAGTCTTAAAAACTCTGGAAATATCTAGTCATAGGGAGGGGTTCCACACTTTTCTAAGTTTTACCTCCAATTGATCTCATTCTCAAAATAAAAGCTGAAGATGAGTTCTCTCAAAGTCTTGGCAAGAGGAGAGGAAAATAACCATTATAAAATATGCCTGAGCTCTCTGTTCCTAACAAGGCCTGTCCTCAGGAGAAACTAATCAGTGCTTAATCTTTTGTGGATTTATCAGTCTAACTGAATTGGGGGAAAAGAAGCACCAAATCACCACCAGCTTTTTCATGTGGAAGAGGGGAAATACTCAATTCCATCTCACTTTAGTTATTCTCTTTCACCTAAGAGGGAAGGAAAAAAAAAATAGAAACATTTATGAAGTTCAAAGTCCAGAAGCTTAAATTTACTAAGAGAATAAAACATAGCCATGAAACTCTAGAATGCTTCTCCCCCAACATCTAACCAAGATATTATGAGATTGTGATTACAGCAGTTCTTTTTTACCTAAAACATTATGTCAAGGGTGTACTAAACGCCAAAAACAAACAAACAAAAAATCATACATATGGTTTGAAGATACAGAGCTAGAATCAGAACCAGAAATGGCAGAAATGTAAAAATGTGAGGTAGGGAATATAAGACATCTACAATTAATATAGTAAGCCCTCTAATGGATCAAGTAGAGCATGTAAGGTGATATGAGCAATGTAAGCAGAGAGAAAGCCTAAGAAATAACAAAAAAGAAATCCTAGAGATAAAAAACATTGTAACTTAAAAAAAATACCTTTGATGGACTTATTAGCAGACTAGACATGCCTGAAGAGAGAATCTCTGAGCTTGAAAATATATAAATAGAAATCTCCAAAACTGGAAACTGGAGAGAATAAGGACTGAAAGAAATAGAACAAAATATCTGGGAATTGTGTTCTTAGATATTACAACTACGATAATGTAATGTACACATGGTAGGGTTACCAGAAGAAGAGAAAAAAAAGAAAAGAAACAGAAGATATATTTGAAACAATGACTGAGAACTTTTCCAAATTAATGTGAATGTTCAAAGGACAGACTTAAAAATCTCAGGGAATACCAAGCGGGATAAATGCCATAAAAACTGCACCGAGGCATACCATTTACAAACTACTAAAAATCAAAGATAAAGAAAAATCTTAAAAGAAGCCACAGGAAAAAAACACCTTACCTGTAGGGGAGCAAAGTAAGAATTACATCCAACTTCTCTGAAAACTGACACAAAAGGAAAGTCGAATGCAATAAAGTGTTGAAAAAAAAAAAAAACATTTTTAAAACCACCAAAATAGAATTTTGAATTTTGTATCCTGTGAAATTATTCTACAAAAGTGAAAGAGAAATAAACTTTCTCAAACAACATAAAGAAAAAATATTTTTCAGTGAATCTGCCTTTTAAGAAATATCTAAAGAAGTTTTTGAGAGAGAATAAAAATAATATGGGTCAGAAAGTTGGGTCTACATGAAGAAATGAAGAATACTGAAGAAATAAGCAAGGCTGAAAAAAAAATTATTTTCCTTCTTCTTAATTAGTCTAACAGATAAAGTTTGCTTGCAAAATATATTTGATTACATATGTGTTTTATATGCGTGTGTATATATATATGTGCATACATATATGCTTATGTATGCTTTTATATTAAAGAATAAATGGCAACAATAATAGAAGGAATAGGAGGAAAGAATCAGGATTCTTTTGTTGTAAAATCCTCAAATTACCTGTAAAGTGGTACCATATTATTTGAAAGTAGGCTTGGATAGATTGCTCATGTATATTGTAAACCCTAGTGTAACCACTAAAAAAAGGAAAACAATATGAACTATAATAGATATGTTAATAAAATATAGAAAATGGAATCATGTAAAATGCTCAAATAGGAAAATAATAGGCAAATATAGCAGGTAGAAAATAAGTAAGGACATAGTTGAACTTAATACCTTCAGCTGATCAACTGGATATAGTTGACATTCATAGAATATTTTATCCAACAACAGCAGAAAACACATTTTTCTCAAGATCACATGGAACATCTGCTAAGATAGACCACATTGTGGGCCACAGAACACACTTAATAAATTAAAACGAATAGAAATCATATAATGTCTGCTCTCAGGATACAGTGGAATATTGAGAAACTAACAATCACTAAAATGGGCTGTTACCCTACAGAAGTGTTTATTAGGCCTACTCTTACCCCACCATAACATTTTTAGTAAATCTAAAAAATGGAACATAATTAAGTTCTGTGAGTCATGACAGTAGTTTCTTTTCTTCATCTATTTAAAAACAACCTTAAATTCATAAGCGTTTTGTAATCACCAGAATGATTTTGTATCTGATTCTTTTAGAAGAGAATATTTGGAAATGTCAATACTTTGTAACCCAGTAACTAACTTGGTTCAAATATAACCACTTTTCACATATTTTAGTTCCATGACATTGGTTACTAAATATGTCATCTTTTCATAGCCACCTATTCTTGTGCATCATCTCCATTTTTATCCATAACTTGTATGCTCATATTACATAAAAATATGCCACTAAATAGTTAAACTAAGTTTTGGAATTCATTAATTTGACTACTAAAATTACTGTCTTAGTCTACATTTGTACAAATAATATTATATCTCTGATTTTTAGTTTCCTCACTTGTAAAATTAGGATAATTATATTTTTATGCTTACCTCTTAGCATATTTAAAAGGATCAATATGTGATTATAATTTACAAATTGCCAAGTGCTCTACAAATGCAAATTATTACTGATATAAAAATTAGCTTTTAATCATACTCATACTGCTAGGGAAACATATATATTGGTAAAAAAAAACTTTCTGAAGAGATATTTTATATTTTCCATTTAATTACACTGGTAATAATTTATAAAATTAATGTAACTATATACAAAGACTTATAAGAACAATACTCAGGACAAGAAAAAGGCAACCAAATAATAAATAAGTCATGGCACATCTTTATAATAAAAAGCTGTGAAAAACTTTTATAATCTTGATTATCATAACTATTACAATGGTGTATATGCTTACACAATAAAATATGGGAGGCTACTACATACAGTTGGAGCCCAAATTTATTGCAAACACACACAAATTTAGTATATAGACTACAAAAAGCTATTGAAAGTTCTTACTTCTGTGCTAGAGTATGAGTACTTTTAAGTTTTCTTCATAGTTTAAGGGGCAGAGAGAAAAAGAATTTAAAAATGAATAGTAGCATATGTCTTAGTCTACCATCGAGTGAATATATATGATGTTATTTATAGGAGAGAGACAAAGGGAAGAAAAAAATTGAAAAAAAATTATAGTCTAAGTTTCCCAAATATGATAAAATACATTAATTTACATATCCAAGAGGTACAATGAACTCCAAAAAGCATAAACTCTAACAATTCTTAGGGATAAACATTTCACAAGGAGAGAATCTTGAAATTAGCACAAAAACATCAGTGATCACAAACATGGGATATTCACTGATTATCAGCTGATAGGAGAAGCCATGATGGCCCGATTGTAATCAAATAATATATGTAAAACGCTGAAAGAAAAGAAAACAATGTTAAGCAAGAATTTCATATCCAGCAGAATCTCCCTTTAATAACAAAATTAGGCAAAAATGTATAAGACGTAGAGGAAACAATTAAGCTTTTCCAGGTAAAGAATAGCTGAGTAAGTTTGTGACACTAGACCTGCCCTACAGGAAATGCTAAAGAGAGTCTTTCCGATTGAAATGATAGAATACTAAGCAGTAACTTGGAGCCACATAATGATAGAAATATAACCATAAAAGTAGCTACATGAGCAAATGTAAAAGCCTGCATTGTTGTATTTTTTGTAATTGAATTTTTTTGTTTTTGTTTTTGAGATGGCCTTTCACTCTTGTTGCCCAGGCTGGAGTACAATGGTGTGATCTCAGCTCACTGCAACCTCTGCCTCCTGGGTTCAAGCAATTCTCCTGCCTCAGCCTCCTGTGTAGCTGGGATTACAGGTGCCCCCCACCATACCCGGCTAATTTTTTGTACTTTTGGTAGAGATGGGGTTTCTCCATCTTGGCCAGGCTGGTCTTAAACTCCTGACCTCAGGTGATCCACCAGCCTCAGCCTCCCAAAGGGGTGGGGTTACAGATGTGAGCCATAGCTCCTGGCCCAATTTTTTATTCACTAGAGAATTTAAAAGAAAAATGTATAAAATAGACTTAAAAATAGCTGTTAGGCTGTTATTTGGCACATAATATATAAAGACATAGATTGTGACAAAAAAATAACATAAAGAAGAGAGATGGAACAATATAGGAGTAGTTTTTTTATGCTAAAGAAGTTAATTTGATACCAACTTGAACTAGATTGTTAATAATTTAGGATGTTAAACATAATCTCCACAGTAAGCTAAAAGAACATCTCTAAAAAATGTACAGAATGGAAAATGTGAAATAAATAAGAAATGATTCACTATAAAAAATCAACTTAAAAATAGACATTAATGAAAGAAATGAGACAAAAATGTGTAAAACGTAGAGGAAACAAATGCCAAAGTGGCATTCATAAGTTATTTAGTTTTTTTTTAATTAGTTATTAGTTTTTATGTGAATAAATTAAACTCTCTAATCAAAAGTCAGAGATTGGCAAATGGATGTAAACATACAGGCACAAAACAAAAATGAAAAAAAACCTCTGTGATGTCAACAAAAGACTCTAGATCCAAAGAAATACAAAATTTGAAAATTAAAGGATGAAGAAAGATATTTCCTTAAAGTAGTAACCACAAAATATAGTTGATTTACTAACACAAAAATCTACTAACACAAAATATAGAGTTGCTATGCTAATATCAGAAACAGACTTTACATGAAAACTATAACAAGAAACCACAAAGACAGTAAAGGTCAATACATCAAAAAGATAAAAATAATCAATATATGCATATAAAACTAAGCCATTAAATATATGAAAAATACATTGATAGAATTGACTGGATAAAAAGTTGTTCTATAAAATTGATTGGAGACTTCAATACCCTACTTTCAATAATGGATAGAACATATAGGGAGAGAATCAGTAAGGAAACAGAAAATTTTTATGATACTAATATGTAACTAAATCTAACAGGAATATATATAACATTCCACACAGTGGCTGAATAAACATTCTTCTCCAAGGAACATAGAATATTTCTATTATAGATCTTACGTTACGCCACAAACCAATCTCCACAACTTGAACAGATTGAAGTCCCACTAAGTATCCTGCAAACACAATGGAATGAAGCTAGAAATCAATAACAAAAGGAAAACTGGAAAAGTCATTGACACATGCAGATTAAACAACACCTTTGTAAGCAACCAATATGTCAAAACAAAAGTCTAAAAGTAAATAAAAATACTTGGAGATATATGGAAATGAAAGCAGTACAGTATACCAAAACTAATAGTATGCAGTAAAAGCAGTGCTCAGAGGAAAATTTATAGCTCTTAATACCTACATTAAAAAAATAAGAAATGTATCCTCAGTAACCTAACTTTATACCTTGAGGAACTATAAAGTTATAAGTAAACTTAATGCCAATCTAGCAGAAGAAAGAAAATAATAATGATGATAGCGAAGTTAAACTAAACAGAGAATAGAAAAACGAGAGAGAATCAATGAAGTTAAATCAAAAGCAGTTTCTTGGAAAGAGTAACCAAATTTTAGTCCGAATGAGAAGCAAAAAAAGGAGAGAAAACACGGATAAATAAAATTAGAAATGAGAGTGGGGATATTAATACTTACCATAGAGAAAAATAAGAATTATAAAATAATATAAATAATTATTTTTGGGCAATTTAGATTTTGTAGGTGAAGTGGACAAATTTCTAGAAACAAATAAATTACCAAAACTGATTCAAGAAGAAATAGAAAATTTCAACAGACCTGAAAGAAGAGATTGATTCAGTAATCAACCCCACCTGACTAAAATTCAGGATGGGCTCTTTGGTGAATTCTACTGAACATTTAAAGAATTAACACCAATTCTTCTAAACTCTTCCAAAAAAATATAAGATGGGGGAATACTTCTTAACTTCTCCTATGAAACTAGAATTACCCTGATCCAAAGTTAGTGTCATCACAATAAAAGAAAATTATACATCAATATTCCTTATGAATATAGAATCAATCATTCTTAACAATATAATACAGAACCAAATAGAGCAGCATATTAAAATTGTTATAAACCATAGACAAGTGGGATGTATCCTAGGAATGCAAAGGCACTTCATCATAAAATCAATCAATGTAATTTGCTACCTTAATAGAACAAATAGAAGAAACAACATTATTATCTTAATTGACATAGAAAAGCCATTTGAGAAAATCAAACACCATTTTATAACAAAAATACTTAGAAAACAGAAGAGAAGCTCCTTAACATAATTGAAACAAGACTGAAAGCTTCCCCCATAAGTTTGTTTTTTCCTGAGGACTCTTTCTTTGGCTTGTAGATGGCCACCTTCTGACTCTGTCTTCACATAGCCTTTCCTCTGTGCATCTGCATTCCTGGTCTCTCTTCCTCTGCTTATAAGGAGACTAGTCATATTGGATTATAATCCCACCCTTACCATCTTATTTAACCTTAATTATCTCTTTAAGTGCTCTGTCTACAAATGCAGTTACATCGAGGTTTAGGGTTTTAACATGTCCATTTTGAGGGGCATCTCCTACAACTCAACAACAACAACAACAAAACACAAATAACCCAAGTAAAAAATAAGCAAAATACATGAATAAATATATTTTAAAAGAAGATATACAAGCAGCCAGTAAGCATATAGAAAAAAGCTCCAAAGTCACTAGGGAAATGAAAAATCACAAGCACAATAAGATACTACTTTATGTTAACTAGAATGAATATTACGTATAATATCCATTTTAAAAATATATATGTTACATATATTATATGTCACTCAGAGCTAATTCTTACACCAACTCTCTCTACATATATGTGTATATATGTGTGTGTGTGTATATATATATATATATATACACACACACATATGTGTGTGTATTTATATGTGTATAAATATATACATTTTAATGGACACTACAAGTTTGATGAGGCTATGGAAAAATTGAAGCTTTCATGCATTGCTAGTAGGAATGGAAAATGGCAAGGTAGCTCTGAAATACAGTTTGATGGTTTTTAATAAAGACTAACATAGAATTACATGACGTAGCATTTATACTTTTAGATCTATGCATCAAAAAGAAGTGAAAAAAAACTGAAAGAGACTTAAACAGGTAATTTATACCAATGTTCATTGTTGCATTATTGACAATGGCCAAAATTTGGAAACAAACCAGGTGTCCACAGACAGCTGAATGAATAAGCAAAATGCAGTATATGCATACCACGAAATATTTTTCAGCTGTAAAAGTAATAAAGTTCTTATACATATTATACATATTATAACATGGATGATTGTTGATAACATTATGCTAAGTAAAATAACTCAGACACAGGAGAACAAAATTATATGATCCCATTTATATGAAAGATCTAGAATAAGCAAATCATAGAGAGAGAAGGTAGATGTGAGGTCACAAAGGACTGAGTGATAGGAGAAATAAGGAATTATTGTTTGATGGTTACAAAGTTTCTGTTGGAGTAATAAAAATGTTTTGGAAATAGATAAAAGTGATTGTACAACACTGTGACTATAATTAATGCCACTGAATTAAATATTTAACATTGTTAAAATAAATATATATATAAAACCATATATATATCCACAATAAAAAGTGGTTTCAAGATATTTATATACCCCTCTATGAAAATACTGACTATATTTTCTTTGCCCCAAGTTCCTGTGTTTTAAAATTATGTTATCACAGAATGTAATACAGAGAAAGAGTGTATATTATGTGCCCCAACTCCTGTATTTTACAGAAATGGAAACTGAGATCCAGATGGGCTTAATGACTCAAATCACACTACCATTTAGAATGCTTTACAATTAAGTTCTTCTAACATGTTGGACCTTTCATTAATTTATGTTTTATTACTTATTATGTAATGTGTGGTTTGTTCTTATTATGGGACTTGCAGGGTTTAGCCATCAGATAAAGGTTGCATAATTTTCTAGAAAAAGTCTAGGGTAAAGTAGACGGCTTTGCAGAAGGCTTGAAATAACATTTCATTAACAACTGTTTCCTTGGTGTAATGAGCAGCCCCAGGGTTAGGAAAGGACAGCAGTCAAGGTGTAAGAAATCCAATTAAACAGCATGTGTAGGAGCCTGATAGACTGGGGCCTAAGGTGCACAATGCTGGTCTTAGCAGCACTCAGAGCTAATTCTTAGACCAATGCTATCAGTTTCTAGGATTACTACAGTTTCAAAAAGTTTCTTTTGGGCTGATGATTTGGCCTGGAAGTCAGAGTTGAGTTGGATACTTGAACCAGGTAAATTAACCCATTTATGCTAGTATTCCATTATTGGAACACTAAGCTTATAAGACTTATTTGTATCCTACAGCTCAAAGTCGTCACCAAAGTCTAATTTTTCCCCCCAAAATTTGCAGCCTCCTGTATAAATGGGTTAAGTCAGTCACAATAACACCATGCATGATCAATGCTGAAAAGTAAAATGCTCTTCATTTTCCTATGTTAAAACGAATGAAACCAAATGATGTCTAACACAAGATGTTGGTAACTGGTAAAATATTACATTCGGCTGTTTATCTCCAGTTATGTACCCATATCTCTTTTTTATAACAACTCTGAAAAGTGTGTACAGGATGAGTAAAAATATATAAGCTGCAAAGTAAATTTACATTCATAAGAACATTTAGTAACAGTGCTATGGAATATAATGTCAGGAGTATTTAAATCAAATTCAGTATATCTAGACTCTAATTCAACTCATTAACATGCTGTGATTGATGACAACAGTAAAACAACACTGGATAACTCTGGGCTTCCTCATTAGATGCAGACATTATTAAAACAATACTCCCCAGTAAGCTTTGATAACCAAATGACCATTATGGTTCCCTATACAAGTATACAAGGTAATAATCAATAATACCTACCTAAATGGCTGTCAGTGTGTTGAAGAAATTGTAAAATTTAGTGATGTTATAAATTGGGATTTTAAAGATGCAGCTAGTAGTTGCGATCATTTTTTTGATAGTAAGATCTTACCAAGTTTACAAATAGATTATGTAGATCTCAAGTTCATTTTCAAAATTGACATGGCAAATTCAAGACTCAATATAAAAATGAAAAAATAGTAGATTGCCTTTTGGCGATTGGAAAAGTTAGTTTTGGCTGATGCCTGCCTCAGTGATTTGGAACTTGCAAGGAATTTACAAGCTTTTAATGAATTTGACGTTTTTAATGCATTTGATACCCCAAGAGAGCACTTAAATATAGATCAGAAGCCTAACTTTACATGTGCTCTTGGGGCACAAAATTGTCTAATAAGAAGGAAATTAAGAGTACACGCTGGAATCAACTCCTTATACCTCCTGATCTCAACATCTATTGTGTGGTCAGCTATTATACGTTAAAGCAACTATTGAAATGGGGGGTTTCAGTGTTCTTGGAATAATGCCTCACACTTACCAAGTTTGCTGTGTAGGATAAGAGTTTAGGAAAGGCCTGCCGACAGAAAGCATAAGGTTTATTTCTCTTCCTAATTGTCATCTCTTTTACTACAAAGGCAGAAAAATAATAGCTGTTTGAACTGTTGTGATGGCAATGATGAGAAAATACACTTGAAAACACTTTACAGAGTCTTAAAAGATTTATAAGTGATGACTGACTTTTTGGTGCCTGCCATATTCCTGGAGTCCAATGAATAAACCAATAATGAGGCGATCTGGGGGTGGGAGTTTTAGATGGCAAATATTATTGTTCGATTTTAGTGTATTGAGATGAATTTAAGGCAATAGATAAAACCTGAGCTCATGTGCTGATTTAGAGTAAGTTGAGGTGTTTTTTAAATACGTTTCTTCTAAGTATACATGGTGTATTTTCAGGATTTATGTTACTTCATTTGTGTGAGAATCATCAGAGCAGGGATTGTCTTTTGATTATATATGTAGCACCCTTGGTTCTTGATAAACTCTTCAGAAATGACTGAATATTTTGCCACAGTTCTTTGCTTGTAGATTGTGCTTCAGATCAACATTGTTCTTGCCTTTCACTTCCAGAATTCGTAACCTTATCGCTATTAGTGATAGCTAAATCATCTCAGCCAATCTCTTAGGTACATACATCTCCTTAGGCCAGTCTGTACTTATCCCTTTTCTGATGCCAACTCCAACAGCCTCAGTCATTCAAGAGCTCCACATAGTCCCTTTGTGCACATGAAAGTTGTAATCAAGTTCTGCCAGGTTTGCCTCCCAGTCTTTCGCTTAGAGATGAGTCAGACGGGTAGGGAAAGTAGTCTTTGTTCTTCAATTACATTCTGATTTTGTGTTTCTTAAACCCTTCAGCTAATGACTAAAAAACAAAGTGTGATCTTGCGATTAACCTTTCTATGCCTTATTTTCCTCATATATAAAATGAAAATAATAATAGCATTCACTTCTCAGGGTTATTTGAAGTAGTAAACTAGTTTATACTTAAATTTGTAATAACATCTAGAACCTAGGAAGAATTAAGGAAGTGTCAATAATTGTTATTATGACCCACTTGTGTACTCCCTGAGATAGCCTCTACTCCAATTGTGGCCTCCTGTCTTTACGCATTGTGTATGTGTGTATATATGTCAAAACCACTAGATAAAAATAGAAAAAAATATCTTTTTCTGTTAAGAATAGTCTCATCAGCCCTTCCCAAATGAAGAAAGATATTGAAGGCTATTCAAAATTAATACGAATGTCAACATACTTAGGTAGCCAACCTGCCTTGTGAGAAGCACAATGAACAAATCAATGAAACTCATTAGAAGGCACTTAAGAATAATAAATTATAAAGGAATAAATAATAATTCAGCAATGGCTTGGTTCCAGGAGCTTGAATTGAGGGTGTCAGTATTGGAAACCACTTGAATAATCTCTGTATAGGTTAGGACAAGGTAAAATATATGAATCATTTATGAAACATTAAAACATATCTGTATGAACAAAGTGCATTGCTCAATTTGTATTTAAGTGTTCTGTGAAGTGGCTTCAACATGCAACAGGAGTACTATTTTCTGTCTGCCAGTACAGTCACCCTCCATCCCACCTCCTAATTACAGTCATAAATGAAAAAACATTGGCTTAGGGTACTAAATTGTCATTACCACAGATGCATAAACAACACAGAAAACTGCCCTGAATTAGTGGTTAAAAATAAATCTAGCATTCTATTTTAGCATTATTACATTCGGCTGTTTATCTCCAGTTATGTTCCCATATCCTTTATGGTTAGTATGCTAATAGTAAAGGATCCAAGTCTGGGGTCAATGGAGAACCTTCTGCCACTGTAGCTAATTAGAAAGGATCTAAATAGTCATTCATATTTAACTTGTTAAAGTTCTCAGGGAAAGTTGCATGTAAACAAGGGATAAGCCTTAAATCACAGAAATGCATCAATGAAGAATCAGTTGGAGCTATAGAAGTCTGACCACTCTCCCAAAATTATATATTCTATTCAGGTAGCAGTTTTCTTCCCTACATGCAGCTGGAGTTACCCTGGATTTTGGACAAAAATGCTGTCAATCTGCACACCGCCTTCTGGAATTTTGTAACCAATTAAATCATCTGTTAGTGTCCTGGAGCACACCCACCTACAAGTTTCTCAGCTAATGAGTTGCTCGGTGGTTTCAGTAAAAGCGTTTCTCCTTGAGGACCATGCCTTACCCAGTTAAAAAGCCTGCAAGACATTGCTAAAGCATAGAGAAGTACAAGAATATGTACTCTTTCTACATTGAAAGGTCAATATCAAACAAGTGTGCAAAAAGTAAGATCAGTTCAGCAACTGGGTGATCTCTTCACCGCTTCTATAAGTTTACCACTCTTTCGAAATAAATTAACTTATTCCTGGGATAAGTTTTTTTGGTAGACTCTATCTTCTTTGGTATTCCTGAATAATGTCATTAAAATGCACCTTCAAATATGATCAGATTCTACTTACTAGTAAAAATTTACTTTTGATTCACAGGAACCAGGCGTACAATGGAGAAATCATTTCCTAATATATTGTGTGTGTGAGAAACTGACACATTGCTGGGAGAAATAGTGAGAAAGAGAGATTGAGAGAGAGACAAAAATTAAAAACAAAATCAAAAAACAAAAATCCACACAGAGTGAAAATAGCCATTCTAAATAGTCACTGGCCATTCTAAAAAAGAGAAAAACAAAGATTAAAAAAAAAGGAAGACAGAGAAGAAAGGTATAAATAAAAAAAGACTGAAGGGACAGGGAAAAAAGATGAAAAAAGGAAATCTTTTTTTTAAAAAGTTACTAATTGGAGCTTTTGTTATTCTAGAAGTTTTTATACAATTGTCTAAAAAACATTTAACTTATATTTAGCCTCAAGTAGTAAGGTAATTTAACAAATGTTTACAAGCATGTTTTCCCAACACATGATAGCAGATTATTTCTCAGAGACAGGCTCTATATGCCAAGTATTTAGCCTTATCTACTTTCTCTGCTAAAACTAATAATATAATCAGTTCATAGGGTTAATGACTCACAATTGCCCTGGGTAGAGAAAAACTTTGTGAACAAAGAAAACTTTTCTGTGACAGGCTACATATTGACATTTATATACAGATTTTTCTTATATGCTAACTCTCAGTAATAGGTAGTAATAGTCTGGGTGCTGAATTGAGAAGGCGACTGATGTCAGGAGAAAATGAGTGACAAGTCTTCCATAGGCATAAGAGGAGGAATTGCATTATATATCCCACTAATGTGTAATTTGTATCCTAGGACTACATGGTCTAATAAAGTAGCCACTAATCACACGTGGCTATTGGCCACTTGACAAATGGTTAGACCACAATGAGATGAGCTATATAAGTAAAATATGCCCTGAATTTTGAAGACTCAGTACCAATAACATATAAAATATTTGGGTAGCGGTATGTACATCCATTATAGTTTAAATGGTTTTATTTGTTTGTTCATTTGTTTGTTTTGAGACAAGTTCTGGCTCTATTACCCAGGCTGGAGTGCAGTGGCACAATCTTGGTTCACTGCAACCTCCACCTCTTGGGCTCAAGCCATCCTCCCACCTCAGCCTCCCAAATAGCTGGAACTAAAGATGCATGCCACTACATCTGGGTAATTTTATTAGAGATGGAGTCTCGCCATGTTGCCCAGGCTGGTCTCGAATTCCTGAGCTCAAGCAATACCCCTGCCTCAGCCTTTCAAAGTGTTGAAATTACAGGCATGAGCCACTACATGAGACTTAAAGTACTTAAGGAATTCATTGAAGTTGATAGTTTAAACTGGCCTCAGTTTAAATTTTTTTTTAATGTAATTGCTCGAAATTTTTTTTCTATATATGTGGATCATATTTCTATCATGCAGGGCTGGTTTAGAACATCAATTCAAATAATGATCTTGTCGATGATGAATGGAAAACATGTTTTCAGTTTTGCTTGATGGGACTGTCACAGTACAATATACTTTGCCAACATTTTTTTCCTTTTTGTTTAAAGACAAGGTCTTTTGTTGCCCAGGCTGAAGTACAGATGCATGATCATAGCTTACTTCAGCCTTGAACACCTGGGCTCAGGCAATCCTCTGGCAGCCCTCTGAGTAATTGTGGCTACAGATGCACATCAAGACACCTGGCTAGTTTTAAAATTTATTATAGAGATAGGATCTTGCTATGTTGCCCATGCTGGTTTTGAACTCCTGGCCTTAACTGATCCTCCTGCCTTAGCCTTCCAAAGCACTGGGATTGCAGATGTGAGCACCTGCCTGCATCCAGCCGCGGTTGACTTCTTTTTGTGCTAAGTAGATCTGTGTACAGAATATAAAAAAGTAACAGCAATAAACATTTGCTAAGCATTTATGATGTCCCATGAAGGATATACTATTTTCTCACCTTACAGATGAGAAACTGAGACTTAAAGTACTTAAGGAATTCATTGAAGTTGATAGTCTTATAAACAGAGCAATTGTGGTTTTAAATCCTGGTAGTTTGACTTAACCATTGTTTCATACTCTTAGTCTTAGGCTTACACAATGTGTAATACACGGAGAATTATAAGAGACTCTACAGAATCCTTAAACACCTCAAAAGAGGCACAACTGAGGTAAATCATGATTTCCTTCTTGAGGTATCTGATTTGTGAAGGACTTCAAAATATTATGTAAATATTCTTCTCAAAGGATGTTTACCCTCTCAGTGGAATTTTTGTCCTCCTGGATACCCAGAATTTCCTTGTGTTCAATTTTTACTTATAACCAAAAGAATGGTACAGGATGGCAATTGCTATGAAGAAAAAGAGAAGTATCACTAATGCTTCTGGGTGAGTGTCAATTCCATGTTTATCACCATATAAGAGTAAGTATCATAAAACACAGTTGGTATCTCATTTGCTGAAAACTGTTGAGGATTGAATATAATATGTAATTTATGCTATAAAGAATTACAGTATTCTCATTTTAAACATTTTTCTTCAAAAACTCATCCCTAGCCTTTCCCCTGTGATATGGTTTGAATATTTGTATTCACTCCCTCATTCATATATCGAAACCTAATCCCCAGTGAGACAGTATGAAGAGGTACAGACTGGGAGTAGGACATCAGGGAAGAGCTCTCATGAATGAGATTAATGCCCTTATAAAACAGGTCCCAGAGACTGGCCTTGACCTTTTTTTACCATGTGAGGATGCAGTGAGATGGTACTGTCAATGAAGAATGGTCCCTCACCAGAAACAAATCTGCCTGCACCTACGATATTTTGTTGTAACAGCCCATATGGACAAAGATACCCTTTAAGCATATCTCACTGAGCATAATCTCTTGATGAGTAAATTAACACTTATAAGTGTCAGATGTTTCTGTGCAATGGCATGTAGGTAACCCTCAGGATAGTGTAAAATTTAGTAACACTAGTATGCCTGGGGGTGGCACCTTTTTTTACTAAAGGTAATGGGATTGAAATTTAGCTAACAGAATCAGATCACTTTCTAGCTTTTTGTAGTGTGATAAGTTGCCCTTGAAATTTCTCCCCTTACCATGTATACGTACACACACACACACACACACACACACACACACACACACACACAGGTCATGGTTCAATTTGAGTATCCTCCTTCTTATCTTTGACTTTGACTCACCTTTTTCAATAGATTTCAGCATATTCTTTAAATCCTATGTTTTCTTTTAAAAATCTCTAATTTGGGGAAAGGGATCAAGATGGCTGATTAGACAGAGCCGTGATTTATGTCACTTATAAACGGGAAGAAAAGGGTTGAGTGAATACAGCACCTTCAATTGACATATCTAGGTGCTCACATGGGGACTGATTGAGAAAACAACTCAACCCACAGGGAATGAAGAAAAGGGCAAGGTGACGGCCCATTTGGGAGTGACATGGAGCCAAAGGAACCCCCACTTTCAGCCAAGAGAAATTCTAAGTAAATGTGTGACTCTGGGTAACCATGAATTTCTCATACATCTTTTCAACCCATGGATCAGGAAGCTCCCCATCTGTCCCCACTCCACCAGGGCCTTGGGTTTGACACACATAGCTGTTTGGAGTCTCAGCAGAGCTGTTGCTCAGGAACACACAGAGTCCTGGGAGCTTTACATACTCTAGCCCTGGGATCCCTGACAAAGGTAACTGCAACTCAGACAAGGTGAGAGGTTTCTACTTATGCCTACAAAAGGGGCCAAATCCAAGAAGCCAAGTGGCCTCGGGTTGTGGGCTCCATTTACCAGCCACTACAAAAACACACTGAAATACATGGACCAATGATGCTATGAAGCAACCACATAAACAAATCTACAAAATTACTAGATAGCATTGTGATGACAGGACGAAACCCACACATAACAATACTAACCGTAAATGTAAATGGGATAAATGCCCCAATTAAAAGAAACAGAGTGGCAAGCTGGATAAAGAACTAACATTCTTTGGTATGCCACCTTCAAGAGACTCATCTCACATGCAATGACACATACAGGCTCAAAATAAAGGAATGGGCAAAAATTTACCAAGCAAATGGAAAACATAAAAAAGCAAGGTTTGCAATCCTAGTTTCTGACAAAACAGACTTTAAACAAATAAAGATTAAACTAAAAAAGAAGGCATTACATAATGATAAACGGTTCAAATCCACAGGAAGAGCTAACTATCCAAAATATATATGCACCCAATACAGGAACATCCTAATTCATAAGACAAATTCTTAAAGACCTTCAAACAGACTTAGACTCCCACACAGTAATAGTGGGTGACTTTAACACTCCACTGAAAATATTAGATCATCAAGAAAAATATTAACAAAAATATTCGGGACTCGAACTCAGCTTTGGATCAAGTGGACCTGATAGATATCTTCAGAAATCTCCACCCAAAACACCAGAATATACATTCTTCTCATTGCTACATAGCACTTAATCTAAAATTGATCACATAACCAGAAGTAAAACACTCCTCAGCAAATATAACTAAAATCGTAACAGTCTCTTGAATGACAGTGCAAACAATTAGAAATCAAGATTAAAAAATTCATTTAAAACCACACAACTACATGGAAATTGAACAGCCTGCTCCTGAAAGACCTTTGGCTAAGTAATGAAATTAAGGCAAAAATCAATGTTATTTGAAACCAATGAAAGCAAAGAAAAATGTACCAGAATCTCTCTGACACAGCTAAAGCAGTGTTAGAAGGGAAATTTATAGTACAAAACACTTGCACCAAAAAGCTAGAAAGATCTCAAGTTAACAACCCAATATCACAACTAAAATAACTAGAGAACCAAGAGCAAACAAATGCCAAAGCTAGCAGAAGACAAAATGTAACCAAGAGGAGAGCTGAACTGACGGAGATGGAGGCATGAAAAACTCTTCAAAGGATCAATAAATCCAGAAGCTGCTTTTATTATTTGAAAAAATATAAAATAGACAGACTGCTAGACTAATAAGAAAGGAGAGAAGATTAAAATAAACACAATCAGAAATGATAAGAGGGATATTACCATTGACTCCACAGGAATACAACCACAAAGAATATTAAAAACACCTCTGTACACATAAACCAGAAGAAATAGATAAATTCCTAGACATGTATACCCTCTAAAGACTGAGCCAAGAAGAAATTGTATCCCTGAAGAGACCAATAACAAGTTCTGAAATTGAGGCAGTAATAAGTAGCTCACTAACCAAAAAAAAAAAAGCCAGGACCAGACAGATTCACAGATAAATTCTGCCAGAGGTACAAAGTACAGCTGGTACCATTTCTACTGAACCTATTACAAAAAACTGAAAAGGAGAGACTCCTCCCTAAAGGCTGGCGTCATTATGATACCAAAGCCTAGCAGAGAAACAACACAAAAAAACCTTCAGGTCAATATCCTTGATAAACATTGATGCGGAAATCCTCAACAAAATACTGGCATCAAAAAGCTTATCTACCACAATTAACAAAGATTCATCCCTAGGATGCAAGGTTGTTTCAACAAACACAAATCAGTAAATGTAATTTATCACATAAACAGAACTGAAAACAGAAACCACACAAAGTTATCTCAATAGATGCAGAAAAGACCTTCAACAAAATTCAACATTCCTTCATGTTAAAATCTCTCAATTAACTAGGTATTGAAGGAACATACCACAAAATGATAAAAGCCATATATGAAAAACCCACAGCCAGTATCATACTGAATGGGCAAAAGCTGGATACATTTTCCTTGATAATCAGCACAAGACAAGGTTACCCTGTCTTATTTCAACATGGTATTGAATGTTCTGACCTGGGAAATAAGGCAAGAGAAATAAATAAAGGGTATTCAAATAGGAAGAGAGAAAGTAGAATTATCTTTGTTTGCAGATGACATGATAATATATTTAGAAAATCCCATTGGCTCAACCCAGAAGCTTTTTAAGCTGATAAGCAACTTCAGCAAAGCCTCAGGATACAAAATCAATGAGCAAAAATCGCTAGCATTCCTATAAACCAGCAGCAGGCAAGCAGAGAGCCCAATTATGAATGGACTCCCATTCACAATTGCCAGAAAAAGAATAAACTACCAAGGAATACAGCTAATAAGGGAAGTCTACCAAGGAATACAGCTAATAAGGGAAGTAAAGGACCTCTTCAAGAACTACAAACCACTGCTCAAAAAAAATTCAGAGATGACACAAAGGGAAAAACATTCCATGCTCATGAATATAAATAATATTATCAAATGGCCATACTGCCCAAAGTAATTTATAGATTCAATGCTATTCCCATTAAACCACCATTGATATTCTTCACAAAATTAAAAATAGCCAGAAACCATTTAATATTTTACATGAAACCAGAAAAGAGCCCAAATAGCCAAGGCAATCCTAAGCAAGAAGAAGAATCTGGAGGCATTACACTGTCTGGCTTTAAAGAATACCATAAGACTGCAGTAACCAAAATAACATGGTACTGGTACAAGAACAGAAACATAGACCAATGGAGCAGAATAGGGAATCCAGAAATAAGCCTGCACACTTACAGCCATCTGATCTCCAACAAACGTTACAAAAGTAGCAATGGGGAAATGATTTCCTATTTAATAAACAGTGCTGAGAGAACTGGCTAGCCATATGCAGAAGACTGAAACTGGACCCCTTCCTTACACCATATACAAAAATTAACTCACAATGGATTAAGGACTTAAATGTAAAACTGAAATATATAAAAACCCTAGAGAAAAGTCTAGGCAACACCATTCAGGACATAGGCATGGGCAAAGATTTCATGATGAAGATGCCAAAAGCAATTGCAACCAAAGCAAAAACTGACAAATGGGATCTAATTAAGCTAAAGAGCTTCTTCACAGCAAAAGAAACTATCAACAGAGTAAACAGACAACCTACAAAATGGAGAAAATTTTTGCAATCTGTGCATCTGACAAAGGTCTAATACCCAGCATCTACAAGGAACTTAAACAAATTTATAAGAAAAAACAACCCCATTAAAAAGTGGGCAAAGGACATGAACAGATACTTCGCCAAAGAAGACATACATATGAAAAAAACATATGGAAAAAAAAGTTCAACATCACTAATCATTAGAGAAATGCAAATCAAAACTACAATGAGATATCACCTCACAGCAGTCAGAATGGCTGTTACTGAAAAGGCAGAAAACAGCAGATGCTGGTGAGTTTGTGGAGATAAAGGAACACTTCTACACTGTTGGTAGATGTGCTAGCTAGTTCAACCATTGTGGAATACAATGTAATAATTCCTCAAAGATCCAGAGGCAGCATACCATTTGATTCAGCAGTGCCATGATTGGGTATATACCCAAATAAATATCAATTGTTCTATTATAGACACATGCACTCGAATGCTCATTGCAGCCCTATTCACAGTAGCAAAAAAATAGAATCAACCTAAATGCTCAAAAATGATAGACTAGATGAAATGTGGTACACATACATCATGGAACACTATGCAGCACTAAAAGGATTGAAATCATGTCCTTTGCAGGGGCATGGATGGAGCTGGAGGCCATAATTCTTTGCAAACTAACTCAGGAACAGAAAGCCAAATACTGCCTGTTCTCACAGGTGAAAGCTAAATTATGAGAATACATGGGCACATGGTGGGAAAAGCACACACACCGGGACTTGTCAGAGGGTTGGGGTTGGGAGGAGGGAGAGAATTAGGGAGAATATTAATAGCTAGTGGATTCTGGGATTAACGCCTAGATGATGTAATGATCTGTGCAGCAAACCACCATGGCACATATTTATCCATAACAAACCTGCACATCCTGTACATATATCCCTGAACGTAAAATAAGAGCTGGAAATAAAAGATCAAAAATAATTAAAAAACAAAAATATCTAATTTTTATTTTACAACCTTCTTTATCCTATGTGACTGTCACTTAGCCTAGCACTGAAAAACTAAAACAGACCAAAATACCAACAGATAATAAAGCCTACAAAATTTTGAACTTCAATAGACTGGATAAAACCAAGATGCTTAGTTTGAAAATTTGGTGATGGCTCCATTTCTTACTGATATCTGTTTTCTTCGATCGTCATTGATGAAAATATTTAGGTTTATTTTTAATGTTACCAATATTCCTGTATTGCTACTTAAATTTCAATATCTTCAGTAAGAAGATTGCTTGAGAGTTTTACTGCAAGGAAACTCATCTCTTTCTTTATGAAACCAAACTACATTTGGATCCCGTTCGATTCCTAATAGCGTTTTTAAAAGGAGTTTACCCAGCTGGAGCTGACACCTGTCTATATTGTGCAGTTTGAAGGATATAAGGAAAGACTTTTCCACAAAAAAGACTGCTTTGATATAATCTCAGGAAGTATACCATCAGTGATTTATTCGCTTCGTATTATGCTTTGTGGACTCCTATTTTGAATGGAAAGAAAAATAATTATATTTCAATTGGTATGAATTCACTGTTTTCTTCAGAACAGGTATACTCTAAACTGGATGAAAGTACTGGTGCATACTAGGGGAGGGAAAAAATGAATTGAATTTGGCTGCCAAAAGAAGGTTCCAGATCATTAGATACAATTCTTTCCATTTTACAACAAGGCAAATAAGAAGGAGAGAAGAGATGATTTGCTTTAGCTCATATGTTTGTCCAGCCACACGCTCAGCAGACATTGCTTTCATGGGCAAGTCTCTGGTTTTTTTTTTTTTTTTTTTTTGTAATCACCCCAAATCCTAAACAAATTTGTCCAAAATAAGAGTTTTAAGGTAAGGACATGGTTGTCAATTTCACCTTACCTCCCAGTTCCAGCATTAAATAATAATAATAAATATCAAATTATAACTGAGAAAATCATCGCTTTAATTTTCTTTGGTACCGTAATTTCTGTTGATCAGGTACTTCTGCTTCCCTTTGAATGTGCTGATTTATTTCTAAACTATGACTATCACCATCTGCTATTTTTCCTTTTGTCTAATTGTTTTCATCTTCAAAGCATCCTTACAGTAAACTCATTGGTAAATATAAAGAAGGCAATGCCCTGTTGGCTACAATCCTGCCGCCTTTTTGCCTAGCACCTAAAGAATTGTTGCGGCTGTTTTCATTACCTTTCATCTCTGCTGAAAGTGAAAGTAGGAGGGGAGACAAGAGATGGTTCCTTCACAGGCTCCACTTCAAAAGAGCCTTGATCATGAAAGGAGGTGAGAGCCATATGAGTTGACTTTCTTTCTAGCACACAATTATCTTAACATAAGTAATCTACTCTGTAATTATTATGAAATCTTATGGCCTCTAAAACTAGGAACACTCTTAACATGAACAGATTCAATTCAAATTTCTTTCCACTTAAAAAAAGCTTATACTGAGTTCATACCAGCGTTCAGATATTGTGATGGAAACCAAGCCTTCAAAGATAAAAAAAAAAAAAAATCTAGTGCATTCTCGCAAAGAATTCATAACCTATTCTGTACCTCAGACAGCAAAGATATTTAGCATAAACACAAACATATTGGAAGAGAAAAAAATATATACTTTTTGAATTTTACGTACAGTATACAAATTGAGACAAGTATTTAGAGGTAAGTATAAAATGCATGGAAGTTCAGAGAAAGAGATCAAACAGAGCCTATATGTTTTTCCTTGTGTTTTTAATTTGATTCCTTAAATCTCCTTCTGACCTGGACACTCCCTGACCATTCTTGCCCTCAATGTACATAAAAATCCTCACTCTATAGACAGGACCGCTGTACCACAGGTCATTTCACTTGAAAAATGTGTTTACAAACTTGTTTATACTCTATCAAGTGGCCAAACAATTTCATTGAAAATGAGATAAAACTGGTTACTTAGATAAATTAGCCTTTCTCCCAGAGGTAAGCTGTGTGGTTTTTATTATTCATAAGGACACCTACCTCTCCTGCAGAAAATTGATGATAATCAAGGAACCTGGAACTCAACCCACTATGTTAACATTCTGTGGACTAGATTCATTTGTAGTATGCTGGATAAGCTATAAAAGGCTAATCTGAGTTTGCAAACTTGTCCTTACTTCCTACGTGTAAGATTGTACAAAGATGAAGTACAAAAGTTACATGAGAAAAATAACAAGGCAGAAAGTATATAAAGCTCACAATGCCTCTCTAGCTCCCGACAGATGTGCAATTGATTCTGTATTTAGTGAAGCCCATGCAGGATGAGAAATTTACCAATGTAAAGGAGCTAAGAAACCATAGACTCTCTCTAAGACAATTAGATGAAAGAGAGGTGGAGAACATATTTACCTTCAATTATCTAAGACAATTTCTTATGTTGTCACACCATGAAAACAGATTAAACTGAGACAAAAAGACAATTGAATGAGATTCAACAACTTTATGCCTTTCAAGCCTCTTATCCATTTTGAGATTACAGGTATAAAATGGTTGAAAGTGGAGATTTAGAGTGAACTGATCCTGCCCCTCACTTGAAATTCAGGACAAAGGAGCTTTAAGCAACCATTCTATATAAATATGCATTTGATCATTTTTCTGAACATTTTCAGAATACTTTTCTGAAGAATGTACAAAAGCAACAAACAGACAGACAGACAGACATGAGGGAGGGAGTATGCTAGCTTAAATATCTATAAAATTCAGAGAGTACTTTAGGAGATTATAGCCATAGTTGGCAAGATATGGAAGTAATATTAGGTGAGAAAAGTAAGGAGGTGACCACTTGACCCCTTGTCAGATTCAGTCTTCTCTTTAGCATTAAATTTCAGCTGGGGCAATGAACAAGTTTGAATTCTAATTCAAGTTTTAACTTTGGATTATTATGAAAAGACATTTTATTTACTGAGTTGATATGGTAGTCTGTATTTTAAAGTGACCAGTGAAACTGTATTACCTAAGCATCTAGTTTTTAAACAGGGTATGAGGAAAACCTAGTGCCCACGACTATATGCAAATTGATAGAAGAAAACCATAATACATTTCTTATGATTCTATCTCATAAACTAGACTGCTTAAATGTAAACAGTTATATATGTATTACTGCATGAGTAAGCCTACACCAAGCTGGCCATAGCATATCACACTTAGTAACGTTGATTTATTGAAGAGTCTCAACTCATCACAGATTTAAATGAGAAACCATTTTATGTTTCTGCTAACTGCTTGACAATTCTCCTATATAAACATATCTCCATTGATCTTTTTATAATATTTTGATAGACTCCATGGTAGTCACTTCAGTTTATCCAAACTATGTCATTTCTGTTTCAAAATCTAGCTCTGTTCATTTGTAAGTTTCATTTAAATCACTTCCCCTTTCCTCCCTGTTTTACAGGCTACAACTATCAGTGGAGTTAGCAGCTTGCATTCTTAGGATGGGACGGAAGTTGGGTGGAATGATCTCTTTATTTCCTTCACCTATTCACTTTCGCATGCATCTTCTCTGCTGTTGGGCAAGAAGGGAGAGTGAAACAAAGGTCTAAATACTTGGCACATTTCTTTCTCTATCAGAAAAGAACTGATTGGACATACTGCATAATGCAAGGGTACTCATCAGTTATTTTGAGGACCCGATGGTTCTAATTTAATGACCCTGAAGATCCAGTTTCATTTCATCTTTTTACTGTTTTTCCTGGTCCATGCACTAAAGATAAATCTGAACCATGACACCAAAACTATGTGTCAGTCAGATTCCCAAAATAGAGCAGAGGATTCAAAGAGAGTTGTGAACATATTTAATGAATACATTATTTACATAGCTGTGTGTTGAATTCAGTGAAACAACAATGGATGATGACATACCCAGTGAGTAGTGATATCCGGAAAACGCTACAACACAGAGTCCTAAAAGGCAAAGTGAAGAAACAGAGTTATTGCATTTCAGTAAGAGCTGAAGTTGTTCTTGTGGATTTGTCTGGTGGGGTCTGGGTTTAGTTATTGGAGAGAGGATCCTTAACAGGAACTGTGCTTACATAGAGGAACACAGCCACATCTTCCAGAGTAGAAAAGAGTAAAACTTGCATCGGGAGAGTCGACAGAGAATACAGAGCTCTGAACTGCTTTTTGTCTCTTTCATTCCATAGGTAGTTTGCTTGGAAAATTAAAGGAAGGCAGTTCAAGTTTAGCTGCTTTCACTAGTGTACAATTCACTACGGGGAAGATGCATATTTAAGCCATATTAAAGAGCCATTTGCTTTTCCCTGATGCTGTACCCTCTCTCAACTCCTTCATTTCTCTATGCCTCAGAAGCTTCAGGCACTCTGAAGACCCAGATGTGCAGTAACTTTCAGAGTAGGACACTGAAAATTGTCCCTGATTTATTACCATATATTACAAGTGATTCTGCTGTTACTGAATAAGAACAGGTGAACAGGTCTGTTATTTTCTCTCTAAAAGGAGGCATAATAGGGGGGAAGAAACTTTCCCTAGGAATCTGCACACGAAATTATTTGACATCTTTCTGAATACTGTTCTTATGTGAATCGAGGGATAATGGGGGGACATGGATGATATGGCATCTTTTTCTAAACTGGAACCACTCAGTAAACATTATAAACGATGTTATCCCCTGTTGGTGATTCTCTGTATTATAAGTACAGGAAATTTAGCATCTTTGTTCTTCAGGTAAAATTTTTAGACATCAGGAAAAGAAGAGTACTCTATAAGATATTACAGATTTAGAGATAAGCAGGAGAGATCTAAAGGCTGATAGTCTCAAAAGAGTAAGATAGAGAAAAAAGGAAGAGGTGGGTGAATGTAGAGCTTTGGACAGAAGCTAATCTTTTCTTTTCTGATGTGTTCCATACCACTTGTGTGTGTGAGCAGCCCTGATCCCACTGCTGTTGATATAATCACATAAAGTTAGAGCTTGAGTGCCCTTAGAGATACTCTAGTCTAAAACATTTTTAAGACATACTTTTAAATAAAAAAGAATTGTTTATGTTTGTGTTATTTCTCTGATAGACACAGATCCTCACTCTTAAAGTAAATAGTTCATGCTTGTTTTTTATATATGCATCTTGTATATCAAATATATCATAAAATTCTTGAAGGAAGGACCTTCTTTTCTGTACATTCCATTGTCCTTAGCCTCACTCTGGGGAGTGTAGTACTCAGTAAAAGCTGACCAACTGAATGCAAAAGGAATGAGTAAGTTAATGATCATCCCAGCTTATAAGACTTTAGAGAATCTTTTATTATTAAATGTATCCTTATTGGCCTCATCTTGCTTTACCTGATTTTAAACATTTGCTCTTAAACTTGGGGTTAGGGAACATGCTTTTGTGTAAAACCTTGCATACTTAATCGATTTTTGAGGGGAAGTTATTTATGTTTTGATTTAGGTTGTTTTATAATTACATTTTCAATGAGATTACCCAAAATATATTGACAATTTGTTGGCGGACAAACATTTTAGAGAGAGGAAACTACTAAAAATCGAGAGACTGAAAGCTTAGGATTCTATACTGGTACTGCAAGTAGTAGTTATCTGTGATTCTGCATTTCCTTTTTTTTTTTTGAGACAGGGTTTCTCTCTCTCTGTCACCCAGGCTGGAGTACAGAGGCATGATCATGGCTTAATGCAACCTCAAACTCCTGAGCTCAAACAATCCTGCTGGCTCAGTTTCCAACATAGAAGAAAATACAGGCACACACACCACCATGCCTGGCTAATTATTTTTTAATTTCTTTCTTTTTTCTTTTTTCTTTTTTTTTTTTTTTAAGACAGAGTCTCACACTGTCACCCAGGCTGGAGTGTAATGGCACCATCTCAGCTCACTGCAACCTCTGCCTCTTGGGTTCACACAATTCTCCTGCCTCAGCCTCCCAAGTGGCTGGGATTACAGGCACACACCACAACACTTGGCTAATTTTTTGTATTTTTAGTAGAGATGGGGTTTCACTGTGTTGGCTAGATTGGTCTCAAACTCCTGACCTCATGATCAGCCCACCTCGGCCTCCCAAAATGTTGGGATTATAGGCATGAGCCACCACGCCCAGCCTAATTTTTCTTTTTTATATATGGTATCTTGCTATGTTGACTGGGCTGGTTTTGAATGCCTGGCCTGAAGTGATTCTTCCTCATTGGCATCCCAAAATGCTGAGATTACAGGTGTGAGCCACTGCATTCAGTCTGGAATATATTTTGTTAAATAATGGTATAGTTTCTGCTGATCATTTAAACTTCCCAACCTATATTCTCTCCTCTTGGAGCATCACTAAGAGATTTACCATGATGATTGCACACTCCTTCATCGAAGAGTCAGGGTCATTACCATAGTGTTATACACTAAGGTTGCTAACTCAAGTCCTGACTCAGATTGAGGTGCTCTGCATTAAATGTTTACAGACTTCATAGCATAGAGAACTCAAAAACTTCTCTAAACTTTCATTCTTCTAAGGAAAAACAATAATGACTTAATATGGTTCTTCATTAGCATAACCCAAAGGACTAGTATTGTAGAAGTTTTAGGTTCTGAGTTAGGCTACTTGAACAGCATGAGTTCTACAATGCTATGCTTTCTTCAATCCCCAGTTCTGCCTTAACTACGGCATGTACAGAATATTTAATGCATCTGCTTCACTTTAACCTTCTGTAAAACTGAGATAACATTATAAACAATATACTGTTATTATTTATAAAATTAAATAATTTTTTGTAAGTTTTTAAAAAGTTAATAATGTAAAATATGTTAAATAGTGTCTAGGAATAGAAAATGCTCAAATGATTTTAGCAATAATCAGCTATATAATCATGGAAGTCTTTGGTTGTTCCAAAAATAACATATCATTACATGTAAGCACAGAACTAGCATGGAAAGTCACGTTAGCTTGAAAAGCATGTGTAAGATGAAAATAGACATATGTCAAGAATAAGTAGACCTAGTGTATTAGTCTGGTTTCACATTGATGACAAAGACATGCCTGAGACCAGGAAACTTATAAAACAAAGAAGTATAATGGATTTACAGTTCCATGTGGCTGGGGAAGCCTCACAATCATGGCAGAGGGCAAGGAGGAGTAAGGTACATCTTATGTGGAGGGTGGCAGGGAAAAAAGAGCTTTTGCAGGGAAATTCTCATTTTTAAATCTATCAAATCGCCTGAGACTTATTCACTCTCATGAGAACAGCATGGGGAGGACCAACTCCCATGATTTAATTACCTCCCCACTGGGTCCCTCCCACAACATGTGGGAATTCAAGATGAGATTTGGGTGGGGATACAGAGCCAAACCATATCACATAGATTCGCATTTTAGAGATTTTGATCTTGCCATTTGTTCTTTAACAGTATGCCTACAGGTTCTCTCAAGCAGTGATTTACACATAGGTAATGGGTAACTATAATGAGTGGGTTTGGCTTGGTGATCTCAGTATAGCAGACTCATTTACACATCTAAATTTTTTCTCTTCAATCCTGTTTGAGTCAGATTAAATTTCTTCAATGTGCCAGGCAGCGTGGGCTGCTCCTCTGAATAAATAGGGTGTTCTTCCCATCCCTCCTCTCTTCCCTCCTTTCTTCTCTCCTAATATGTCTATAAAGGAGTGCATGCCTTCCTTCTATCTTTTCCAAAAACTTGATGTCTTCCTTCAACTAGTGGATTTCTTACACATAAGTTTGTCAATAAAATTCAAAGAATTTCTGGACTGACATAGAGAATTCTTGCCCCCCCAAAATGTATGATGTATAAGGAAAACTTTGCATTAAATGCTCTCCTTTAAAGAGTGTCTCTGTGTCTCTCCGTTTTCTTTTGGTTTTGGTTGTATTTTCCTTTAATCTTCCATCATTTGTCATATATCTGTTTTTTACAGTTATCCCAAGGCTGTACTGGGGCTAAAGACATTTATGGCAGGGAATGACACAAAACCTTAAAAACAGCCTCTGGGGGCAGCGAGCCAGGAAATGTGTACAATACAGTCAGGAAACGTGACTTAATTCCCAATTTGACCAGAAAAAGGCCAGGTAATTTCAATGAACCACTGACACTCTTTAGATCAGGGTAAGAAAAAAATAATCTTCAAGAAATAAATAATAGAGGAAAACATGGAGAAGGACAAATTGAGTGGTGGCATGTTTTTAAAATGGAGAGCAGTCAATACTGCTCTTCTTTTCACATGCTTAACCAATCAATCAAATTATCATTTTGTCTAGATACAGGAAAATGTGAGATTTTTACTACTTTAGTAAGTTATGATTCTCAGTCTTTACCTCTCATTCACATCTGTATATTCTGCAAAATAATTTCTCTGCATTTAGTTGACTTGTAGAGACAATGGCTCTGTGTCTGTCCTCTCACCATAACCTCATAACCTATCCCTAAGACATAAAATTGAGAAATAGTACAATTAACCATTCGACAGTGAATGCATTTGCACATGATTTATGTACAGTTAAAGTATGTCAATTTTACTTCCTATTTCTATTATTTTTATCTGTTTAAATAAGAAAATCAGAATTTTGGCCAAACATCTTCTTCCTTATCTTTTATAAATTCAAGTCAATGAGCATATCCGATGATGAACCATAGACTATATTTCTTGTTCTACTAGATTTATAGCTGTGTCCAATAAGAGATAACTCTGGGTTCAGTTTTATTACAAGATAATATTTTTTTTGTTTTAGGATTAAAGATAAACAGTATTCCTGCTCATTATTTTTCAAAAAGCAACTTAAGTGTAATAGAAATTAAAAATATTCTTACTGTCAGATGAATTAAATTATGCATGATTTTCCCGTTATGCATATCATATACAACATTCCAGTAATTTCTCATTAAAGATAGAAAAGTAGATAGATATAATGGCTTATAGAAGTAATTGAAAATATATCCAATACAGAATTTTAAAAAATGTTTAATTAATTCTAATTCCATTTTATGGAAGAAATAGAGAAAAATGCTTAATTGCCAAATTTAAGATAAATATTTCATCTCAAGGCATATTCTAAAATATAATTCTAAGATTAAGACAAATATATGATGTATTAAATATGAGTTTTAATTTTGAGTGGAACCCATTGATTCCCTGTGTATTAGTAGAATAATCTCCCCAATATGGTGTATATCCTAATTCCTAAGGAATGAGGAATTAGAGATGAAGTTAAGGTTGCTAATCATCTGAGCTTAAAATAAAATTATCCAGGATCATCCAGTTGAGCCTAATGTAATGACAGGGTGGTTAAATGTGGCAAAAAGAAGGCAGAAGATAGGGAGATAGAGAGGAAGCAGTGTCAGAAGAACTTGGGCTGATGTTGCTGTCTTTGGAAATAAGGATTTGTCTGAAATTTTCCTCATGATTAGCCTGGGGGTAATGTGTTTCTGGATGAAAGACAACAGAGATATTATTGCATTATATCAAGAGAAGAGTCTATCAACATGACTTATTATTGATGTTAATCTTGATCAACTGATTGGCCAGGTTAACCCTGCTAAAGTGTTTATTAGATTTCCTTACTAGAGTGATTCTTTGTCTCTTTCCAAACTATCCTCTTTGGAAGGAAGTCACCATGTGTTGTCCATACTTGAGAAATCGAGCATCATGCTCCTTAAAGGTGGATTGTCTACACAAATTATTTGTAATGCTTCTGCCTGGGAAATTTGTCTGTTCTTGGCCATTTTCTTATTTACTCGAGGATTTATATAAGTATGGACTCATGGATGTCTTTCTGACTCAATGAGTTTTAATCTAATGCAACCTTATTTTGCTCCTTTAACTGTTCTTTCAGTTGGCTCTTGTGGTTCTTTGACATTTCCTCTTCTAAGTGTGTGTGCATGTGTGTCTGTGCCTGTATCTCTGTATGTGTGTGTTAGTATTTCCTTGCTTCCTGGCACTATAAGATATTACAGGATCATTTTGTATGTTCTCTGCCTCAGTCCTAGGATCAGCCATTCTCAAAGGAACAAAGGTGCTTTTTATTAAAGAATGAAATTAAAAACCAAGAGGGGACACTGTGTGTACTCATTGCTCCTGGGCTGTCATTGATTCTCCACTCGGTAAAGTGGCAGGAAGATGAGATATATTGTGTACATATATGTATATCTATAAATATTTCTGTATGTGTTCATTTGTGTGACTGTGTATGTGCATGTTTGTGTGTATATATATATATATATATATATATATATATATATATGTTTCTGTGTATGTGCATAATATATATAGAGACACATATATACAAAGCTAAACATGAGTTTATACTGGTCTCCAACGTTAATCCAGCACCAAACAGATCATTCCGGCCTTCTTACATTGCTTATGTGTAACTTCTCACTCTAACATTGAGAAACCTGGATCCCATCATCCCATCTATTTGCTTGGTGCTGAATTCCAGTTGCATGTATAATGGTTTTATATTTATTAACCACTATTCCCTGGGAAATCCCCTTTGTCAACTACAGTATACTGTTTCTGTATAGCTCCTTTTGCCTTTAGTATTATAATCTAAATGTTTTTTCCAAAATTGCTTAGCAGAGTAATTTTTTCTACCTCCTTCAGCAAAGACATTTCAAGTATGTGTTTTGTAGTTTGAAGGTTGTCATGGAATATCTGAGGCCAGCTGATATTGTATCATTTTTGTGTTGCTTTCCTTTTATGCTGACTGCTTGAAATATACTTCTTTCAAATTTTTGGATCATTATGTTACCCACACAATGTCTCATTGGAGATTTTCTATATTATTTTTAATTATGATGTCTCCAAAATTCAAAATTTTCTTTCTTCTTTATTTTAGAGATTTTTAATTTGGTTGTTATTGTATTGTATGTGTCTTACAATTTGCCACAAAGTAACTGCTAAACTTTAGGTATCAACTTATGGTACTAAAATATTTTTCACGTTTCATTTAAAGCACATCTTCTTTTAATCATATCAATTTATAAATGCACTTCTCTACTATTTGGCCTCATTCTCATGATTGTATCTTTCTCATGATTGTCCATTTGGCTGTTACTGTGGTTTGAATGTTAAATGTTTTTGTCTCCTTTACAATTCTTATGTTGGAAGCTTAATCTCCAGTGCAACAGTGTCAGAGGTGGGGCTTAATGTGAAATGTGTAGGTCATCAGGGCTCTGTTTTCATGAATGGATTAATGCCTCCATAAAAAAACTTGTGGGAAAAAGTTTGCTCTTTTCTGCTCTTCTGCCATGTGAGGACATAGTTTTCTTCCCCTCTGGAGTATGCAGTGTTCAAGCTGCCATCTTGAAGGCAGTGAGACTGGACTTTAACCTGTTGGTGCCCTGATCTTGAACATCCCAGCCTCAAGTGCTGTGAGAAATAAATTTCTATTCTTTATAAATTATGCAGTTTCAGGTATTCTGTGATGCAACACAAAACAGACTAAGACGAATGTTCTCTGCACTAAGCTGTTAACCTTCTGGCATGATTACTTAGTGGAAAAGTCTATCATTTTTATTAAGCAATGACTTAGCAAGAATTTAGGCAGCATTGATTCCTGAATTCTTTTTTTTTTTTTTTTTTTTTTTTTTTTGTGACAGAGTTTCGCTCTTGTTACCCAGGCTGGAGTGCAATGGCGCGATCTCAGCTCACCGCAACCTCCGCCTCCTGGGTTCAGGCAATTCTCCTGCCTCAGCCTTCTGAGTGGCTGGGATTACAGGCACGTGCCACCATTCCCAGCTAATTTTTTTTGTGTGTTTTTAGTAGAGACGGAGTTTCACCTGTTGACCAGGATGGTCTCGATCACTTGACCTCATGATCCACCCCCCTTGGCCTCCCAAAGTGCTGGGATTACAGGCTTGAGCCACCGCTCCCAGCCGATTCCTGAATTCTTCACATATTTTTAGTAAAGTAACTTCTGTGGTATGAAGCTCACAGTTCCATAACTCTGCCAGATAGAAATAAAAGCTTACAACTTCCGGGGATAAAGTCAAATACTCTCATGTTTCATATACCTAGACATCCATTACCCATCTAGCATAATCCCATCTGTCACTCAGGGTTCTAACACAAGAGTGACTACTCTTGTTTTTAGAGAGGAATGTAAGTATACTATAGTTAAGATTGTTGCTATATCATTAAATGCAGTTGAGGTGATGTCCTATGCAGTAAGAAGCTGACATGGAACAGCTGTTAGAGATGCCTTACCTTAGCACAGTATGTGTGGATCCTGTATAAACAGGTCAAAAGTAAAGACACTTTCATCTATCAGAATGTTCCAGAGGTGACTTTTTTGTTTACTTACTATCTCCTACACTGGTACCCTTGGTTTACTTGGCTAAGGAATATTGTGACAAGTTACTGTGGAATTAGCACCTCAAATTACTCAGAATACTTTTGTATATTTATATATATGTAATATATGTACCATATGCTTACTATTATATATACTTTATTATAAACTATTATATACATATTCTATGTTATATACTTACTATATATTATATATACTTCATATATATTATATATTATACTTTATATATGTAGAAAATTCTGAGTAACATAACATGCTAGTATCTATATATATAAATATATATATATATATATTTATATATATAGCACAATATAGTAAGTATCCAAATACATTTTGAATAATTTGGCATCAATCTTTATTCAAAAAAAAAAACAGAACAGAGCAGCAGTCTTCCTTCTGAGCCCTAAGAGCCCTGAACATATGGTGGAGCATATAGATAGTTTAGGAAAAATAAGTTGAATAAAATGGAAAGAAGGAAAAGGCAAACCATTTTTTAAGAGGTACAGAAAGACCAGTTTAGTTGGAGCAAAGAACTCATGTAAAAATTGATGACTTATGAATTTTTCTTATTTCTTTTTAAGAAATTGAAGACTGTTCTGTGGGTATAAATATCAGTTCTATTTTGAAGTCTGTGGGACTGAACTAATCCTGACACTGTTATGGATTCTCTGTTTGAATTCAATCCTGCCATTTAAACAATTCTGGGACCTGCATATTATAACTGTACTTTCTATAAAGTGCTTTTAGTTTCATAATCTGATCTGATCCTTCAAATTCCGTTAGGATATAGGTATGGAAGGATATTGCCTTCCCAATTTTCAGATGAAGGATGCAAGACACAGAGACTAGCCTATGATAACTGAATTCTGAAAAAGTGACCCTTCCTCCTATGTTTCCCTGGCCAATCCTCTCAATGGGAATTCTAATAGCATCTCTTCTTTCACTACTTTTTCATATACATACATACATATATATATGAAAGATATAAATTTTGAATTTTGGAGATATATATCTATATCTATGTTATCTATATCTATCTATCTATCTATCTATATATATATATATTTTTTTTTCTAAGATGTGTTCTCCAAGGCCATTTCTCTGGAAAGTTCTTCCCTATTGTTTATTGTTCTAGGCATTTGTGCCCATTCTTTCTCCTCAGCCAATTATGACATAGAGTCCCTATGGAAGCAACATTTATAATACCAGAAAAACCACCCCATTCTAAAAATGTGCATCCTCATTCAGGATGCCGGTTTATCCTTACTGAGCATTTAACATGTGCAGGCATGGAGTATGTTGCACACTTATTCTGTCTTCCTGACCACTGAACACTGCTTGCTGGAATTCCACAATTTCTCCCTCATTACTTCCGTTTATAGCAGTGTCCATAATGAACTGGGAATACAATTGGGAGAGTTAATCTAATTAAACGTCTAAACATTGTCAGTTATTTAAACACTGTCCTGACTCTTATCTTGAAAACAGATGTAGATAAAGGGATAGAGAAGAGAGTATAAGTGCCTTAGTCTAGCCTGATTAATTCATGACCGTTCTGCCCTCTAGCCTGTTAGAGGAAATTCATGATGATGTTAATGTATCCTTGTTTGGAAATGCCAGTCTGCTCCCTCTTCTCCACAGTCTTCCAGCTGTAGCCCAATTAAATTCAACAGTTCACAGGTGTTCAGAGAAATGTTTTCAACATAAAACCTCAGTTGTCTTTAGGACTCTTCACTCTTTTTAGCGCTCTTTAAATTTGAAATATTCTTCCAACACAACAAACCGCATTTGCAAATAAAAAAAAAAAATACAGTGGATGATGAGGAAAATGTTAACAAATGTAAAAATATTGTCAGTAACAAAAAGAAAGATTCTTTCAGAACTAGCTGGAAGACCCATGCGTTTAACCCAAATATGAAGCAAAACAATATTTTCTTGACTAAAGAGGGTGAAGATGAGAATGGGATACCTTGGTGTAACATGTATGAGGAAGGTTAAGAAGACAATATAAGAATTTATGTTCCATCTTTTTCTGGCATATTTATTTAAAGCATTAACCACCACTCCCTCTCATACTTTCTATATTTAAACATGTAGATATTATCTCAAACACATATACACTTTCCTATCTGATAATGACTACACCAAGAATACACTCTGAGTATTCTATCAATCTAGAGAAAGAAAAAACTGATGGCCAATGATTGTCTTTCCATTTATAATTACAAATACATTAACTCATTCCTAAAGATTTTGGAATTATTACAGATAACTAGGTTCCAAAAACATGGTAGCCAAAAATATGTGACTCATACATTGCACAAATCTGTTCATTGAGTAAACATATCCAGTATGTGAAGCAGTCTTTGGCAAAGTCTGAATCTGGAGGGTTATCGCTGTATAAGAATTTATAAAATATAATTTTTTCAGGGTTAAACCAGGATGAAAACCATTCATTTACTTGTTCATTTAGCAAATACATAGCGAGTGCCTACTATGTGCCATACACTGTCCTATGGTGTGACAATGAACAACACAGACTAAAAACCTTGCCCTAAGGAATCTTAAGACTAGCGGTAAACATTAAACATATTAAATAACTTAATAATCTGGTATGTTAAAAGTCAATATATGCAATAAGGGAAAGAAAGAAAAGGAAAATTCTATCAGAAATAGGGGAGTCTGGAGTTTGAAAGCAGGGGGTAAGGGCGGAAGGATGGGAAGCAGCAAAGAGCAAACTTTATTTCATTTATGTTAGAAGTTCTAATGTTTGTTGGGTAAATCCTGCATTGAAAATAGACTTGAATTATTTACTGAAATTAGAACAAAGCAATTAGAAGTTTCACTTGGTAATGATTCTGATGAAATTATGATGTTATCTTGAATACTTAATATGTGGCAAACGCTGTGTTAAATCGCTGCTGAAGATGTCATATATGACTGAAAAATGTCATAGAATATCCAAAAAGTAACCCTTACTTCTCTGTGCTCTATGGAAGTCCATCGAATTCAAAGATCAGGAAAACATGGGTAAAAGAGGCAAAATAATTCACTTAGTTCCACATAGTGTCAGGACTGAGATCATCTTAGTCTGTATTTTAATCCCAAATTTATGCTATTAATCATTACTTATGTTGCAGGTAGACATGAGCCAGGAAGGAGGGTGCTCTCCCCACTCTCACTAGGAATGCCGCGTGATGGCTCCGCAATGACTTCATTATCACTCTAAATATGATAATTTGGCATTGCCCAGGGAGAGGTCATTTCTTGTTGATCCACACCTATTCACATCAAAATGTTAACTGAATGAGGACCCAAAGGAGAAGCAACTTCCTGGGCATGCACATTAAGAGACAACAATGGCAAAGCTGGCCACATTCCACCTGAAAAAGTAAAAAAGCCTCAGATGGGCATGTATAGAAGTTCCTAAACACGCTGTGTGTGCTCAATTCCAAAGAAAAGAAAAGCACTGCACATGGGGAGGCCCACCTTACGGGAAGAATCATGGGAAAGAGGCGAGCATATAAAGTCCTAGAGTCAAGGTTAAGGGCCCCGTTTTTTGCTGTCTCCTCCTCTCTCTTTGTCCTTCAGGCACCCAAGTGGGTCTCTTCCAAGAGCATTTTTTCTTTCTTTCCTGTTCTAAATCTTTTTAAAATAAACTTCCACTCCTGCTCTGAGACTTGTCTTCATCTCCTTTTCTGGTTTATGCCCCTCAGTCAAATTCTTTCTTCTTTTTTTTTTTTTTAGACGGAGTTTCACTCTTGTT
>NW_016107415.1:4170411-4177737 GCF_001604975.1 Cebus imitator
GGCCAAATTCTTTCTTCTGAGGAGACAAAAACTGAAGTTGCTAGGGACGCATATGGATACACCGCTGGTAACTCAGGGTAACTCGGATCTCTGCCACCGCTAACACTTACACAAGCACAACGTTTTATTAAGCACATACGACAGGCCAGAATTTTTTTAGCTGTTTCGGATATATTAATTCATTTTAATTCTCAAAGTAATTCTATATATAACAAACATTAAATGATCTAGAACTTTTCAGTAGACTAAATAATGGCTCCCCAAAGATATCCTGTTTTAATCCCCAAACTTTTAAACACAAACGAACTCTATAGGCGTGAGAGATGCTGCAATTGGGAGTTTATCTTGAATTACCTGTGTGGACTTGACATAAACACAAAGATCCTTATAAAAAGCAAGTGGCAAGGTCAGAGTGAGAGAAAACAATGTGAAGACAGAATTAGAGGTCAAAGTAGGTGGGACCATGAACCATGGAATGTCAACAGCCTCTAGAAATTGTGAAAGGCAAGGAGACCGATTTTCCCCTATGCCTTCCAGAAGAAACACAACCTTTCCAACCCATTTCCAACTTCTGACCTGCATAAAAATAAAAATAATAAATCTGTATTGCCTTAACTTACCAATTCTATGGGACTTTTTATAGCCACAATAGAAAACAAATGATTAATATGTAAAAATGGGGTGATGCTGTAGCAAATATCTAAAATGTGAAAGTGGTAATGGAATTGGGTAAGGGGTAGAAGCTGGAAAACTTTGGAGGAGCGTGACTGAACTGCTTTTTTTGGCTTGCACAGATAGTGTACAGAAACATGGATGATAATGACTTTGCTAGTAAGGTTCTGAAGTGCAAAGCACAGTAGAGAGAATAGATATTGTCTTAGAGAATTCTTTAGTTATCAGAAACCACTGGTAGAAACATGGACAGAAACGGGTGAGGGCTTATAAGATAATGAAGAATGTTATTGGATAATGGAGGAAAAGGGACATGTGTATATATAGTCAGAAACTTTGTTAAATTGTGTCCTACAGTTATGTGGAAAGTATAACTTAAAACAACAAGCATCAATTGTTAGCTGAGGAGATTTCCAAGCAAGGTGTTGAAATCAAAGCCTGATTTCTGCTCCCTGCTTAAAAAAGGTTGAACATTCCTAACCCAAAAGTCCAAAATCTGAAACTTTATGAGCAGCAACATGATACCCAAAGTAGAAAATTTAACACATAAGTACTGAACACAAACTTTCTTTTGGACACAAAATTACTGAAATTATTATGTAAGTTTATCTTCCAGCAATGTGTAAAAGATGTATAACAAATGTAAATAAATTTACTTTTTAGATTTGGATCCCATCCCAAGTTATTTCATTTTGTATGTTCAAGTATCCCAATTTTTTTTTAATCCAAAATCCGAAATAACTCTGGTCCTAAGCATTTTGAATAAGGACTAATGGGTCTACAGTAAAATTGAAAAAAAAAAAAAAAAAAAAGGAGAGAAATTGAGGAAAGCACTATTAAGTCAAAAGGAACTAAGACCTAATGATTTGGGAAATTATTCTTGGCCTGTCAAGATTGCAAAATATGCTAAACTTAAGATATTCACTGTCAAGAAAACATGCTCTGGAGAAAGAAACCAAAGACCAGATACAAATTTTGTTACTTCTTTGGAAGGATCCAAAGCTTATTTTGTCACAGGAAGGACTCTGAGAAGAATCAGGCTTGTAATTAATGTATACCCTTAGCCATCTCAATGGAAGACAAAAATAGAAATGGAATTATCTACAAAGACCTTACTAGGCACTTCTTGTTCCTAGTCTGATGTTATATAAAATATCTATTATTAATAATCAGTGAAACAACAAATCAAAAAGCAAGTATGTTTGGTATAGTGTGTTATGTGCTTTGGCAAATAGGGAAGAAGAATGTTTGATGATAACTTCCAAGGAAATTACAAATTGTTAAAGATTTTTAAAAAATTAAAATATAAGACAAAAATTAAGAAAAATAATGTTCAAATGCATGATGTGGTCTAACATGGCAGTAGGACTTGAAAGAAATAAATATATGTGAAGTGGTTGAGTCTTCCCGTTGGGAGGTAATACTAAGCTAGACATTTAAGGATAAATGTTATAGACATGTTGAGCAAAATGGGAGACAAGCAGCAAAGGAAAAATAACTTTAGGGTAAAAGGTATAGGTTGGTTTAAGTAGGAAAAATTGTCTACTTAGGAACCAGAGGTGGATTATGTTAGAGGAGTAAATTGTAATCAGAATATATTGTAGGTGAAATTTACAAAATTCATTTTTTATTTGAGTAGTTGGGAATCACTGAAAGGATTAACTTACTGGAGGCTTTAATCAATCACAAGTGTGTTTTATTTTAAGTTTAAAAAATTTGTCTTTTATATTTCACAATGCACCATTTTGAGCAGATAAATACATGAATTATTAGATTGATAAAAGCATTAATAAAAGAACGTAGTCTTTTTTATAATCACAAACACATATTTAATTACCTTTATATGATGCATATTTATATTCAAGTGCATGTGTATTTATGCACATAAAACATTAAGTATGTGAGAATTCCAAGTCTGTTTATAAAAGAGTGCTAGTAATTATGTTGCAAGTTCTTATAAGGTTAAGTCAATCATCAGCCAGTTTCTACCTAGAGGTGAAGTGTGTCAAAATTTCAGGTTTTATTTGCTCTTGTTAAACTCCAAATAATTTTTTCTATTATTTTCCGGTTTTGAACAAATTATTCCATCAAGTTATTCGTCTTCTGGGAGATTTATCTTTGCCCAATTATTTTATAATTTTTTAAAATATGAGACATCTTAGGTTTACAGACATTTTGAAGCATATGAGACAACTTGGTATAAAGGGATAGATAATAAGGTCATTAAGCTTTGTTTCTAATTTGGGATAAGAGCATTATTACTGCTTTAAAATGCACTAATTAAGCTGATTTTAGATTCTTAAGGAGTTGAAATCTGAATAATCTGATTTCATGGTCTTTGTTTTCTACTTAACATACTTACTTTGAGGCCACTTCTATATAAAACAGAGCTGATCACTCAAGCTTCATCTGATGTTTTTACCTAATATAGATACTTCACTACAACTTTAGTTTTGTTATTGTTACACATTTATTACCCTTCCTATTCCTCTCTTCTTTGCTGATTTCACTCTGCCTGAAATATTCTCTACTTCTCTTCTACTTCATATTCTTCAATATAACCATGTTCCCCAAAACAGCTTTCTGAAATTACTCTCATTTCTTTCTATGTTCTCTTTTAATTGATATATGATGAATTCTCAAACATATTGAAAAACTTCTAAATATAGTTGACCTTAGACAACATGAATGTGAGCTTCACAAGTCCACTTATCTGTAGATTTTCTTCCACTTCTGCCACTCCAAGACAGTAAGACCAACAGCCCCTCTTCTTTCTCCTCCTCCAGCTACAATGGGAAGCTCAAGTGAACGAGGATTTTTATGATGATCCACTGCCACTTAATGAATAGTAAACATATTTTCTTGTCATTTTAATTTTCTTAATAACATTTTCTTTTCTCTGACTTACTTTAAGAATACAGTTTACAACATAGATGACATATGTGTTAATTACTAATTATGTTATGGATAAGGAGGTCAACAGTAGGCTATTAGTAAAGTTTTAGTGGAGTCAAAAGTTATATGTGGATTTTTTACTGCCCTGGGGGAGGGTTCTCCTAACCCCTATGTTGTTCATGTGTCACCTATAGTGAATTTTCTTACCTATTGTTATGTGATCTGAAGTTCAAAATTTTCAGAATGTTCTGCCAGTTCTATCAATCTGCCTACAAAATATTCAAAGAAAATGTCATGTAACCAACATATATAAAAGGTAAATCAATAACATAAAATGAAAAGAAAAAAAAGCAACTATAAGTAAAAGCTAATTTGTATTCTCCTTTCTCAACCACTATGATCCCATATAATACTGAATGTTAAAAGATATAAATTTATCTATTTTAATATATGATTTAATTTTAATATAACAAAAACAGGTGTTAAAAATAAAGAAGAACATTAAAGCCAGAGAGGTAAATATCCTAGTTCATGACCGGCTAACTCAGAGAGCCTGGATATTTGAGCCTGTGGATATATTGCCTACCTGAATAAAGAAATCAGTTCTTCTCCCCATGGCAAAAGGAAAAGTTGAATCAGAGCAACTCTCATACTCTCTGGCTCTGAAATTACTTTCCCCACATTAAAAAGAAACAAAACGTTACTCTTCTCACTGCCTAAGAAATTTTTTAAAATGCTCTTTTGCTATTTGACACAGTTGTGAAAAATTACTTTCTATAAGAAATCAAAATTAGTTACAATCTTCTGCTTGTGACCAAGATAGAATAACCAGGACTAAATTTGCTTCCTGCCCCTAGTAATTGACATAAAGAGCCAGGCAAAATGTATGAAACAATTGATTTCAGACACTGAACATCAGGCAGCAAATGGTAGTGAACAGTGAAGGAGAGCAAAACCAATGAGGGGAGCCATCTGACAGCTGTAGCTTACTGACTAGAGAGTTTCCAAAATGCAGTGCAAGAAGTGGAAAACCCGTTGGAGCTTGGCAGTCTCTCCAAGTTGAGAAGACAGATGTGGAAGTCCCAATAGATCAAAGTAGCTCAAACTCACAGGGTAAAATACTGAAGAAAAGAGAGCAGCAGAGAGAGAATGGGAGGTTTTGAGATCTCTAGACGGTCCCCCTTGATGTTGAAGCTGAACATTGATAAGGACATTTATATTAAAAAACTACCCGAGAACTGAGAAATACTTATCCAAAAGAAGCAGATAAAACAATTCTCAGGGATCACTCTCCACCAGGACTATTTCATGTTCCTATCAGCCAGAGAAGGCCTTAGAATGTATTGGGCATTGGGTGGAGTAGTAATTCCAAGGGAATTGACTGTACAGTAAGGCAAAGGTGGACCTAGATTAACACAGTTCCGATTCTGTGGTAACAAACTTAAAAAAAAACCTTAAAGAAAATAAGTTGCTTACAAGTAACTTAACTGTATACCAGAACAACGCTCAATAATTTTTACCTGGGAATACAAAATAGGAATATAAAACTTTCTAGGACACAACAAGATAAAATTCACAATATCTGACAACTGGTCAAATGTTGCCAAGCATGAAAGGAGGCAGGAAACTGATCCATATTGCGGAAGAAAATGAATCAACACAAAAAGACACAATAATACCACAAACTTTAGAATTAGTATGCAAGGTCATTAAAACAGTTGTAACTCAATTCCATATTTTCAAGAAGATAGAGGAAAAAGTAAATATGTTAACTAGAACATGAAAAAAATTTAAAGAGGCTTGAATTGAACCTCTAGATATAAAATCCACAATATCTGATATCAAAAATACATTTGATGATATGAGCCACAGATTAGATGATGAAGAAGAAAAAGTATTGAAATTGAATGTATATACACACACACACACACGTTTTTATACCTTATATCTTTTCTACTATAGATGTATGATTACATAAATATATACATATATACACCTATAGTAATCATACATTATGTAATCATACATTATGTAATCATACATTATGTTATATATATATACTTATGTAATAATACATCTATAGTAATCATACATTATGTAAACATACATCTATAGTAGAAAAGATATAAGGTATAAAAGCATGTGTATTTTATAGTAATAAGTCTTATATAACTTAATGCATAGAGGTACCTGGAAATGCATGATACTTATTTAAATGTTGCTGTAAAGGTAAGTGATGTTCTTGCTGAAATAAGATTCCCCTTACCATCTCAAGAGTTAGTATTCAAGAAATGCAGCAAAATTTAAATGTAACACAGTGCATATAATCTAATTTGATAAGGCTTATTGTTTTCAATAAATGGAGTAAAGATAAAAAAATAAATAGCAATTCTAAAAGTATGTGTACCTAATAAGAGCATGTATGTTATGTTAAGCAAAAATTTATTGAATGAAGAAGTATATAATTCTACAGTTTTATTCAGGCATTTAATATCATATTGTAATAATCAATACAAATAGAATATCAGTAAGGGTATTGAAGACTTGAAAAACACTATCAACCATAAAACAATCCTAAGTAAGTCCAAGAGTTAAATCATAACAGGATATTATCTGATAGGAATGGAATTTATAATTAATAACAAAAAGATTTATAGAAAAATCCCCAAATATTTGAAAATGAAGCAACATATTTCTAAATAGTATCAGGGAAAAAGAAGAAATGAAAAAGAAATTAGAAACTAATATTAACAGAATTAAAATAAACTTGAACATAACAAAATTTGTGGGAGCCAAGAAAAGCAATGTTTGCAGGAAATTTGTAACCACAAAAACTTGCTGCAATACATACAAGAAAAGTCTCAAAGTCATTACCTAAATTTCCACTTTCAAAAATTTTGTAAAGAGGGGCACATTAAATACAAAATGAGTAAAAGAAATAAAATAATAAAGATAAGATTATGCATTAATAAAATAACCATAAAAGTAAGAAAAATTAAAGCAGCTAAAGGCTGATTCTTTGAGATGTTAGCAATACATCAGAAATAGCAAGAGCATCAAAAAGAGAGAAATTACCAGTATCAGGTATGAGGGAGATTGTAAGGGAATATTATAAGTAACTTTAGGATAACAAATTTGACTGATTGGAGAAAGACCCTAGAAAGACATAAACTACTAAAGCCCACGCAATAAAAAATAACCCAAACATATTATGTGTATTAAATAAAAATAAATTTTTGTTAAATACCTTTCCATAAAGAAAATTCCAGTCCCAGATAGCTTCACAAACAAATAAGAAAAATATGAATATACTAAATATTAAAATGCAAATATAAAAATATTAACTTCAAAATATTTGTATTTGAGGCTGTACAGAACTTAATAGACAAAATAAGTATGAAAAACTTTAGCATATTAAAATATCTTATATATTTATCAAATAGATAAATAATATAATTAATTAGTAAATAGTATTTCACACATCCAAATGCTCAGTGTCATTGTTGAAATTCAGATGGTGCCACTGCTCTCCAGCCTGGCAGAGCAAGACTCTGTCTCAAAAAACAAACAAACAAAAAACAAATTCATTTATCTGGATTAATAATGTTATATTTTTCCAGAGAGCCTCTTTAAAATATCAGTTTGGTCACGGTGGCTCACGCCTGTTATCCCAGCCTTTTGGGAAGCCGAGATGGGTGAATCACGAAGTCATGAGTTCACGACCAGCCTGCCCAACATGGTGAAAGCTTGTTTCTACTA
>NW_016107415.1:4178264-4217498 GCF_001604975.1 Cebus imitator
TTTAGTCTACATTAATTAAATTATCATCTGCATGAGCAGAAGGCATACCTTCAAATTGCTGTATTCTATTGCCATCATAGCTGAAGATTTTCTGTTGGATTTCTTTCCTCTAAGATAGATGGAAAAAATCCTAAGCATATTGGGGAGTTGGTGTAAATTCCCAAGGTGGCATCCATATTATACAGTAAGCTTTTGATTTAAAATCAAGGGAAAATAGCAAGATAGTGATAACTGTTTTGTTCATTCATTTCCAAATTATTAAATGACCTTGCCTACTTTAATGTTCACTTTCTTGCAGAGTCCAAAGGCATAGAATGCATAGTAAATGTTACTAGACTTTTCACTTTGCAGTCTGAGTGGTAGTGTGAAATTTATTTAAAAGATGACGTCTTCAAGCCTCTCAGGGTTTTAATTCTAGTTTTGCCTGGTTTTGTGTCTTCAGACAAGAATATTCACCTTTCTGAGCCTCCATTACTTCATCAATATAATAGGAATGAAAATAGAGGTTGCCTCAAAGGTAGATTGTAAGGATTAAAAACAATGTGTATAGGACTTAGAAGATTTCCTGGCATATCTAAGCAATTACTGAATCTCAGTTGTGATTATTGTTATCATCATAATGAAGCACATTTGTACCCTAATTCAAACTTTGGTCTATCTTCATTTTGCTAATCACTGGTCTACTAGTCACACCCAGTTAAATAAGTAATATAAAAAATTAGGTTCAAAAGCCAGTATGAATCATATTCTGAAAATCATCCTTTAAAAAAGTAAACATTCTTGAACATTAAAAGGAAATTGAAATGTAGGTTTCATATTGCAATTGATTGCTATAATCATATCAGCTAAGTCCCATCAAAATCAGAAGTCTATTATGATTTTGGTAAATGTGAATCGCGTAGGTGAAAATCTTAATGAAAGCCTTGCTCAAGAGGTTTGCAAAGTTATTTAATTCAGAAGCAGCAGGCATTGAAGCCCTTTTTAAATTAAGAAAACTAAGTCAGCAAACATATTTACACATGTTTTAATGTAATTTTATCTGTTTGGGGATTGCATAGTATACACAATATATTTTATTATTTAATCCTTTCTAATTACCTAAAAAATCATTTGGGGAATTATTTCCGCTACTCTATGCTTTCTATGCCATTGGGGATAGATGTGTAACTTGTCTCAAATACGAAGTCAATTATAAATATCTGTGTTGTTTGAACTGTATTTTATTAAAAAGATGTTTAAATGATGTTAGGTAATTTATTTAAAAAGAAAGAAAAGCCATGATATTCTAAATGGTACTGTTACAGCAGGTAGCTAGTCAGTTATGAGCAGGGCAGAGAGGGACCCTTCCCCCCACCTATCAGGCATGTCAGGCAACCACCAGGTGATGGTCAGGCAGTTGTTACACTGTGTCTTTAAAATAATTGGTTGCAGCTGGCACCAAGGAAAGGCAGTCTCCCAATAGAAAAAATCTGAACCGTGATCAGCAGCTTCCGATAAGATCTCAGGAGCTGGATGAGTGGGCTCAAGCATACACACTAAAAGACAACATGATGGATGCTTCTAGAAGGTCATATACCTTCTAAAAGCATTCAACTGGTAAGGGAGGAATGCCTCAAGTGAGCATCCATGCAATTCCAGTAAACACGCCACTCATACAGCCCCTTCCAAGTGCTAGCAGGCCACTGCACATGCAGACAGCCCACCCCAAGGGAAGAAACAGGAGAGAAGTAATGTAGGAACCTGGATGCATGCCAACATATAAAACCCTAAGTCAAAAGTCAAACTGTGCACTTCATCTCTCAAGTCGCCCACTGGGCCCTCTTCCAAGTGCACTTTACTTCATTTCCGTTCTAAAGGTTTTTTAATAAACATTCCCTCCTGCTCTAACACTTGCCTAAATATCTCCTTCTGCCTTATGCCCCTCAGTTGAATTCTTTCTTCTGAGACAGCAAGAATTGAGGTTGCTGCAGACCCATACAGATTTGCCACAGATAACAGTACTGGAATTGTCCTCCTACTCCAAACAACTTAACAACGCTTCAAAATATATGAAACAATTGTTTCCAGACAATCTGTGACAAGCAGCACTGACTGTGATCCCTGAGAGAGGGCAAACAAGTTAACTATATGAGCACTGTCATCACACAAATTTTTGCCTTGGTATTTCTTTCAGTATGATAAAGAGCAAGTATGGAGGTCTTGTTGAATTGAGAAGACAGATAATAGCATTGGGGAAGGTTGAAATGGATACATTTTACGGATTTTAGCAGGGCTAAAAAAGTCAGCTTCAAGGTCCCCTTGAGTCTTTAAGTACTAAGGTGTGTGTGTGTTGGTTGACTCCATGGCACCAGGCAAATAACAGTTACTGGAGAAAGAACAACTGTCAGGAAGCTGCAAACTGATCAATTTTCAAAGGTCATCAGTTTACATTTCCTCCAGTAGGATATAACAATTGTGTTGCTGCACATCTTTGTCATTTGTTATTTTGACAATTTAGAAAATGATGCTTATCTAATGGGTATGATATAGACACATTATGTTATCAGCTATAATGGAAACACACTGCTAAACACCTGTGGTATTCCGTAGTATCCCCAGAAGATCCATGCCTTAGTAGGTAGAATTAGAATAAAAATGCATTAAAAATCTATTATAGATCTATTCAGTGACTTTTTTAAGGGAAAACATGAACATAGTTTGGAAAGAAATGAAACTTATTTAAAAGAACCTGAAGTAGCATTAAAGTCTAGAAACAATGCAAAAACTAAAATGAAGTAACTTGACAGAATGGGCATATCCATGATGCATTATAAGGGGCATTAGGAAAGAACAGCTGAAGGAAACAAGTTAGCTGATCAGGCAGCCAAGTCAGAGGCAAGAAAGCCTTAGGGTCTCAACACACTCAAAGCCCCTCTAATCTGGGAAGCCTTCATAGGAGAAATTAAGCCTCAGTGCTCCCTGCAGAGATAGAATGGGCCATATCTCAAGGGTACACTCTCTAGCCCTCAGGATGGCCACTGTCACAGGATGGCAACTCCACTTGCCAGCCTCCAGCCAATGGAAAGTCCTTAAGATCCTTCACCAAGCTTTTCCCTTGGGAAAGGATAAATAAAACTTATGGGTGTGCCTAGAGATTGTTTTCAGGAGAGAACTTATTAGAAAAATCAGGTTATTAATGGCTGTGAAGTCTGTCTTAAAAAATAATCCCTTCAACAGGCAGCTCCTTTCTCCTCAAACCCAAAGGACTGTAAGCTATCCAGGGGAAGACTTGCAGATAGTCTTCACCAACATGCCAAACACAAGGGGCATTCAGTACCTCCGGGTATGGGTATATAGTTTCACTAACTGGGTAGAAGCATTTCCATGCACACAGAAAAGCCCCCTAAGGTAATAAAAGTGTTAATTAATGAAATAACTCCTGTTTTGATCTACCTGAATACCTCCAAAGTGGCAATGGCCCCTCGTTTAAGGCAGCTGTCACACAGGGGGTCCCAAAGGCACAAGGCATACAGTATCATCTCCACTGTGCTGGGAGACCCCAGTCCCCAGGAAAGTAGAGAAGACAAACAATATTATCAAAAGATACCTCAGAAAACTACCCCAAGAAACTCACTTTACTGGGTCGCTTTTCTTCCCAGGGCTTTACTGCACATAAGAAATATCTCTTCAAAGTTAAGTCTGAGTCCTTTCAAAATGCTGTTATTAATGGCCTTTTCTTACAAGTGGCTTTCTATCAGACCAAAAGACCTATGAATTGGTTAAGCACGTAACTTCCCTAGCTCACTTCCAACAGGAATTAACACAATTAGCAGAAGCCCAACCCCAAGAAATAGGACCACCTTTAACCCAGGAGATTTGGTATTGGTAAAGGCTCTTCCCTCACTGTCTCCTTCCCGAAGCCCAAGCTGGGAGAGGCCTATACACTGTTCTTCTTTCAGTCTCCTGGGTGGTAAAAGTTACAGGAATCTATTCCCGAGTACATCACACTCCAGTCAAAGCCTGAAAAGCTAAGGGAGCAACCCCAGAGGGCCTAGAGGAGTGTCCCAGATATCAATGCAAAGAGATAGGATATCTTAAGCTGAAAATCATAAAAGATGAGTAAGTGAATGAGGGCTACTGGTCCTACTCATTCCCACATCTACCTTACCAGATACTTTCAGTCATTTCTACCTTTTCTCTCAAGCTTGCCCATCACATACGAGAACCTCTTTTTGATACATACTTACAGGGAGATTTTGGTTATCCGTGGGATAACGTTTGTGACTTCACAGACCTTCAAAGGAAAATTCTATATCTTTGTAAGTAAATTTTAAAGGGGAATCGTTTATTATACTAGAGGTTTTTATTATGCATGGCATTACATTTGTGACTTCATAGGCCTCCGAAGGGAAATTCTATATCTTTGTGAGTAAATTTTAGAGGAGAATCATTTATCACACTACTTTTGTGAGATTGCTACTCTTACTCTACTATTTTCAGTAAAACTATACACTGTGGCACCCACAATGTGGAATTCTAGTTGGAAAATTCTAATTGCTATAATATTCTGCCTAATTATCATCTTTATAACAGGATTAATAATTACAGAAAAGATTTTGTCAAAGTTAGCAATAAAGTTAATCTAGCCACCCAAATCCGATGCCATGCAGCCTATATTAAGAAAATGTTGCTTCTATATTAACAATTCTGGTAAAAGTACAGCGATATCCGGTGGAGGCAACCAGTATTACAACCCATCAAAATGGCTAACCGGCATCAAACAAACTCTGCTGTCATGGTTATAGCTTATAGTACCTCTACTGGTAGTGGTAATCTTAATATTCATATTTGAACTCTGTACCCTAACCTTTCTTATAAAATTAATCTTTTCTTACCTAGAAGCTATTAAACTCCAAAGATGCCACAGATGAAACTGTGCATGGACGTGCTTTTCTTGTGAGGACCCTTAGATTGACACCAGGAGGAGCCCATGCTGCTGTTCCCCACATGATGCCTCTCTCCAGCAGGAAGTAGTCAGAAAGAGTCATGTTCAACACCCCCAACAGCAATTAGATTTTCAACTCCTGAGGGGTAAATGATGTAAGAAGTAGAAAGAAATGACTTAGATAGTGAGGGCAAAAAAATCCTCAGCAGAATTTATTTTCTAACAAAAAGCAGCCCCCAAAAACCTGAATAAAAAATATCCTGAAAAATCAAGCTGCAAACATGGATAAGAAAGCCGGAAACCTGTACAAGGGAATGCCGGCAGCTGTGCCAATAGAAAAGGGTTACCTGGGGCCCTCCATGTCTAATATAGAGGCTCCATCTTCCCTTTTTATTTTGTTACCATGTGTACAGTAATAAAGAAATGGGCAACATAGTATAGCTCAGGCAGAGAACCTGCCTGAATAATAAAAGATTAGGGTCGAGGCTACCAGAAATTTACATCTTATGCAAATGACACACCTGGTCCAACCAGTCTTTCATGCCCTATGTAAATTAGACACCATCTCTTCACCAACTCATCTATAAAACCCACTGCATTTCACTACAGAGCCATGAACTCAGTTTTCTGGGACTCCTGTCTGCAGCAGAGAACTATTCCCTTTCTTTTGCCTAACTTCTGCTGTCAACCTCACTCTTTGTGCGTCTATGTCCTTGTGTTCTTGTTCTCTGTGGCCATGAGACAATGAACTGCAATTTTTACTCCAGACAAGAAGGCTGTTTATTAGATTTGGCATGAAAGAAAAAATAAATCAGTAAACTTGAAGACACAGTACAAAATCTTAATTATGAAGTGCATGGAGAAAGAAAGCTTAGTGTGAGGTGTGCATATAAAGTCCTCAGCAATAAGTGGTCTAACATTCCTATAATGAGGAAAAAATACAAAAAAGATAGAAAGAAAGAAAAATAAGTTGAAGCAATATGTTCATGCATACATACACACACTTCTTCATAAAGCATACTGACTCATATTGAAATGCAATTTTAAATAGCAAAACAAAAAGAAAGTTATTACATATTAATCTATCAAGAAAAAATAAGGTGAGGGCTCAGATTACATTTTCATTTAGAAATTCAGGGACCATTTTTTTTTTCTTAAATATAATTTCAATGTAGACATAAAAACTAAACAGATTAGAATGAGGAGTTGGAGAATATAAATTATGTGCACATTATAAATAAATTTTACATAAATACATGTATAAAATTATACAATGAATACCCATATAAATAACCTATGTTAAACATTAACATTTAGTAGTATCTCTTAATATTAAAACTGTCTTTGCAACTATTATATCAGTGAGAAAAATTAGTAAGATGAACTACCACCCTCATTCCCCTGCATCTTGCCTCTCCTTCAATTATTCCTGGTTTATTGGACCAAGCTAATTTTAGAGGACATTTAGGCTACTGTATAAATGATAATAGGCCTTTCCCAAAATTTGACTGCTTTTGTAAAGCTAATGGGAGGCCATCAGGCTAGGAGGAGAGAGGAACCAGAATCCTGGTAAGGTGTAGAGATAAACTATTGTCAGTCATCACTCCAGGGGTTACAAGATATGCAATTTCCCCAATTACACCTGCAAATAGCACCACTATTGTAGATCAGCCTTTCGAGACTTTTTTTGTTTTTTTTTGTTGTTGTTGTTTTGTTTTGTTTCACGTGTTTGACACTCATGGCTCCACGTGGACCAACAACCCTGCTCCTGTGGCCCCGCCCAGAAGCATTTGGTCTAAAAAATGACAGCTTCCACCCACTGTGATTTCATCTCTGCCCCACCCAATCAGCAGCAAGCGCCTGTTATGAGATTTTTCTCTCACATATATATATAGAATTATTTAGCTCTAGGTTATACAAATCTCAAATTTGCTAGTTTCTTCCCAGTTGTAGGCTAGATTGGTTTAATCAATTAACACTTTCTCTAGAAGGGTGTAGCAATTATGTTGCTGCATACCTTTGACAATTTTTATTTTTACAACTTAAAATGCTTGTTAGATGGGTATTGTTAAAAGAAAAACCTTAGCCAAATTAACTTTAACTGAGTTTGAGCAAAGAATGAGTCACAAATCAGACAGCCTCCTGAGTCACAGTAGGCTCAGAGACTCCAGTGCTGCCACATGCTGGAAGAAGATTTATGGAAAGTAAAAGGAAATTGATCTACAAAAAATGGAAGTGAGGTACAGAAACACTGGACTAGTTACAGCTTGGTGCTTGCCTTATATGAGCATAGTTTGCACAGTCGGCCATATTTGATTGGCCAAAACTCAGTGATTGGCACAAGAGTAGAGTATAGTCTGTTTACAACTCCATTTAGGTTACAGTTCACAATGTACAGAGAAACTTATAGGCCAAACTTAAAATATCTAAGGAGGCAGCTTTAGAAATTTGATTTGACAGTATGGAAGAGAATCTTTTTATGTTTTCTAATTAACAACTTACTACTATTTAATAGTGAAGCTGATCATCTTTATAAATGCTTGTTGGTAATTTAGCTATCTTCTTTCATAGATTGCCTACTTTCTTTTGCACATATTTCTTATAAGTGTTTTGTCTTTGCTTTTTAATTTTTCTTTATAAGTAATATATATTATAATTAATATTAACAAAAGTTGGTTAAATACATTATAAATACATTTTCTTGGAATATGGTTATATTTTACTTTTTCTCATTGCCATTAAATAAATTTTATTTTAAATATCAATTTAGGAATACTTCTGATTTGAGCATTTTAATTTTGTGTCAAGAAATTATGTAGAATTGATGGATATATTATTGTATTTTTTATTCTAAAAGTTCCAAGTTTATTTTCCATAACTAATAATTAATTTATCTGTAATTAAATGGTCTATACAGTATAGAGGTCAAGGGAAAATGCCTCCTCCTCCCTCTGAAGGCTTGCTGAGAAATCAACTGACAAAAGGCAGATAATAAGTGGTCTACAAATTCATCATTGTGCACATGAGCGAGAGCTGAAGAGGGTTACTCCAACCTCCCTAATAGGGTGTAGAAGCTTGAGGTTACAGAGGCATGGGGATATGGGTTGAGGTAAAATATGTTATGGGAGAGAGAGAAGAGGACGAAAGCTAGCAAAAGTGGCTGCATTATGTAGATAAAATTTCACAGGTAGCAGCCTTCAAAGAGAATGAATACAAAATGTTTTAATTAGACCATTATTGTCTTCAGATACCTGCTTAATCTTTCTTAGATCTGAAAAGGTAAGGCCTCAGAGAAAGCCTGGCTTCATCAATGCAGATTCTCTACAGATTCAAATCTCCCCCACAAAAGACAGCTTTGCAAGGCTACTTCTGTTTGTTTGCTGTATGTATATGTCTAAGTAATATATTTTGGGGTAAAATATTTTGATTTCTTTCATTGGTGTTAGGTGAGAGTTCAATGCATTTTATTATTTTCCCAGCAGCACTGATTAAACAGTTCATCCATCCCATGATGGTCTCTTATGGCAGGTACATAAACATAGGAGTCTATTTCCAAGACCCTTATTATCTTACTTCATTCTATTATTTTAGCTGAACATTACTTTTCTTTTGTGGGCCACTCCAAGTTAATGTCTAAGTGGAGGTATCCATGACTACACAAAGTAGATAAATGCAAATCACAAACATATTTGAGGGAAGATAAATGCTTCTTAATTCTCAAAAGATACTTTTTGAACCCATAGCTCATTTCAGGACCGTCAATGACCTTGTCTTCTTTGCCAGTATGATGATTTTTCCACTTCATCCATGTGGTGAGAATTTCACTGGATGGGTTTCAGCTGTAGATAAGGGTCCCAATTCGCCTTATTGCAGGGACACAACTCTGTCCTCTGCTGCTTGAACAACCGATACAGTGTCTCTGTAGGCTCCAGAGCAGCTTCCAATGCACTCCCTTACCTCACTGGTTTTCAGCTCCCTTTTTCATCTGTGATCATTGACATTTCTCTTACTTTCTTGAGCAGTAAGGACTGACTTAAAGCAAAACGAAACAAAGCCAAACAGAACCAAATAACTGTAACCAACTGAACAAAAACCAAAAACAGGCATTTGCTATACACTCAGTATTTGTGGGTGTTATATCATATATTGGGAGCTCTTTTTACAGGGCATCTAGTATATGATACCAGAATTGAAAGTCCAGACAAGTATTTGTAGGAGTTCTGATTGAATGGATAGTAGAAAAGGTGCTGGAGGCAAGTCTTAAAGTGTGTGGTGGATTACATTGTTTACCGAGAACCGCAAGGAAAACTGAGCCAGGCCCCAAGCGGAAAACTGCTCAGGGCATTCTAAAATAGTAAACAATGTATACATACTATACACTAGTTAAGCCAGCTCTTTAAACATGGGATATGTGACCCTGCCCACATTGCTCCCTCATGGAGAATGCTTTCTAGTTTGTCTTTGATCAGTGGTAAGCAGGCACCAGCTGCCTGCCTAGTTTATCTTTGTTCTGTGAGAAAACACAGAACACCTGCTTGTTAATAATAATCACCTGTTCACAGGGAATAACTACGTGGTCAGAGTCTGCTCGAGGCTCTCAGCGCTGAAGGCTGTTAGTCCCCTGATCCCACTTTACACTTTATTTTTGTATTTCTTTCTTCATTCCTTCAGTGCTGCCGGGTTGGACTCTCTACAACTGAGCTGATCTCAGCAAAAGGGAGCAGTCTCTGCACAGCATCTTTCCCCACACGATGTATGATTGCTCTTTATAATGGAATATAAATCCTTTCAGACAAGGATGTGCTCTTTATTTCCCTGCAGTTCCACATTCTCCCCATTTTTTTCCTAGACTCTGTGTGCCTCTTTAATTTGTTATCTTTCTGGTGGCTAAAGGCATTAAAGTTTGGAATACCTGATTAAAGCATTTAATTCTCTCTTTTTTATATTTATCCCACTCTTAAGTTTGAAGAGCTTTCTACTTGCTGGTGGTAATACAAGAAAAATTAGAGTAGGATAGGCTTCTGTCTCTTTGACATCTATTAAAATAACAGTACTTGCCTCAAGCAGTTGACCTTTCTTGTTCATCCGTGCATTGAAAACAGTGCCTGAAGAACCAGTTTTCTGATGCTTGTTACTCTCATAAGCCACAGCTCACTCTGAGCTCATGTTCCCCAACTCTTCCACGGCTTTGTCACTCTCTTTTATTCTTCCATGGATATATTCATGTCTTTGAACCACCTATAATTAAAAAGGAAAATAAAGAGGGGAGGGAAGGAGACAGAAAGGGAGAAAGAGGATATAGGAGAAAAAGTGAAAGAAAGAGTCCAGAATCTTGAAAAAAAATCATTTTACATTATTTTTCTTTAATTTTTTTAAGTTACTATTCATGTTTCTTAATCAAAATTCCATTTATTACATGGTAATTAATTTGGAATCATTTTCCTATCAACAGTTTCAAGTCATTGAATCATAACTATATATAAAAATGTACTTTCCAAAACTTTATGAAACCTGTCAATTGTTGAGCGATCTCTTATTTTGTTATCCTAAGCTCTCAAAGGATATAGTCCCATCTAGATAATGAATACATTACTCCTGTTGATATCTTATTCTCCCTCAAAGTTTCAAGTGATTAAATATATCTAAAATGTTTATATGAGTAAAGCAATACTATCAAAACTACCTACATCAATGAAAGTTCCCAATTTTGGGAAGTGGGGGTGCTCAGAGAACAATAACCAAGTATAGTGCTCTGGCAGGCTGAGTACTTTTGAATTAAAGAAAATTAGAAGGACTTAGAAGCTGATTCAGAATGAAGGACTTTCCAAACTTTTTTTGTTTCTCTCCTGCCAAGTATAGGGAGGCATTCTCCCTGCAAGTTCCCTTGTCTGACTGAGAAAAATTTTTTCCAAAAAAAAAATGCAATTGTCCTGAAACTTCCTTAGAAATATCATCAAATAACCAGAAAAGATTAACCAACAGAGAATAAAAAAGACTAAAAGTCATCACCATGTGCAAACTTTTTACCTATTCTTCTAAGGGCAGCTCTAAGAGATTTCCTGGAAGACAGTAACTGCACAATAAGAAAAACCTATGTTCACCGTGAAATTCCTCTTCTCCCCTTCTTAAGGTTAATTGCCAACTCTCCCAATGCGCTCAGAGAAACACTGTCCTAGGCAATTGTTTATTCTTAAGGTCCCATTCAGTATTAAAAGAGAATTATTTATAAACTACTGCCTGTTCTTTGGGCCCAGATCAAGTCTTCTAAAAATCATTTATCACCACCTCAAAATTGCTTACATTCCTCCATCTCCCTCTCCTATGAAGAGGGCACTATTTAAGTTTTAATCATTTTGCTCTTCTTTGAGATTCATATTTCATATGGCTCCTGTACACATTTGCACATTAATAAAACTGTATATTTTTTCTCCTGTTAATGTATTGTCAATTTATTTCAGTAGACTTCAGATTTACCTCTGCCCTACTTCTGCCCTACCACATTTTCTCTGTGACAATAAAGCTTTTATAAAATAGTAGATGTTTAATACGTATTTGTCAATATTGAATTGAAGCTAACTTGAATTGGGGAATTTATCAGAGTTATTGTTGATCTACTAAGAACAATATCTTATAAACTTTCTTTTTTTTTTTTTTTTTNCAGAGTTTCGCTTTTATTACCCAGGCTGGAGTGCAATGGCGTGATCGTAGCTCACCGCAACCTCCGCCTCCTGGGTTCAAGCAATTCTCCTGCCTCAGCCTCCTGAGTAGCTAGGACTACAGGCATGTGCCACCATGCCCAGCTAACTTTTTTTGTATTTTTAGTAGAGACGGAGTTTCACCATGTTGACCAGCATCATCTCGATCTCTTGACCTCGTGGGTGGATCTTACAACCTTTCTTGCTACATCACCAATAGTGTAGTAAACAGGTGTTCAGAATTAATGTTCCTGTTAGAGTAGGTAGCTAATCAGCCATGAGCAGGACAGGAAAGGGCTCCCTCCACCCACCAGGAATGTCAGGCAACCATCAGGTGATGGTCCTGCAGTTGTCACACTGCTTCTCTAAAATGATAATTGGTCTCAGCTGGTGCCAGGGATAGGCAATTTCCCAATAGATAAAAACATCTGAAATTGGTGATCGACAGCTTCCAATAAGATCTCAGGAACTGGGTGAGTGGGTTTGAGCGTGCACTTTAAGAGGCAAAATGGCACCATATGACCTTCTGGGGGCATTGCACTGGAAAAGAGAAGAAAGTCTCAGGTGATTATGCCTACAACTCCAGTCAACACGCTGTGCATGCTCACCTCCTCAGTGCTATCTGGCCACTGGGCATGCGGAAGGTCACTTCAAGGAAAGAATCAGAGGAAAAAGGATGTAAGACCCCAGAAGTATGCCAACATATAACACTCCAAATCAGAAGGTCAGATGTCACACTTGACCTCCAGGATGCCCAAGAAGAGATGTACTTTTCTTTCTTTCCTCCTGTAAAACATTTTAGTAAACTTTCACTCCTGCTCTGAAGCTTGCCTCAGTCTCTTTTTCTGCCTTAAGCCTCTTGGTTGAATTCTTCCTTCTCAGAAGGCAAGAACTGAGGTTGTTGCAGACCCATACTGATTTGTCATTGGTGATTTGGATATTCGCCACCACTTCTATTCCGAATCATGATCCTGAGGACTTGCAGGACCTCAATCCTGCAAGTTCGATCCTAAGTTTGATCAGTGATTTCATGACAGAGAAGCCACTAACTGGCTACCATGGCTTTTGGCATCTTAGTAAAAAATTCTATAGTAAAAACTTGTGTTTACTGAGTCACCCCTCGGCTGATCAGAAAATTCATTTTTCTAGCTACTTGGATTTTCCAGATATTTTGATTATCTTCTCATTTTTATATATGATAATTACATACATGTAAGCTTCATATTGTACTGATATGCCAAAGCTGTTTTAAAATCAAGAAAGTTCAAGGGGAACTGAATCAACTATAGCAATGCCTTTATAAACTAAACTAGCTATGTAAATTATTTAACCTTTTCTACTTATCTCTTAGTAAAAGACATTTTTAAAATATCACTTCATATGCAAATCCCTTTATATGTGGAGAATTTTAGTGTTGGCTTTCTTTTTAAAATTTGAGGTTTGAAAGGCTAGATCTCACCAGTTTCGGATTTTATTTTCCTACCTATTGAGCCCTTATGTTTTAAGTTTGATACTCAAAATGAGTTACTAGGTAACTGGTATCAACTTGTTTGTGATTTTTAATGCCAAACAGTGAGGGTTTTCACAGCTGATTAGCTGAGTTAAATAAGCCATACTCTCTCATTCAATAGTTTAGGAAACAGGCCTAAAACAAAATACATGGTCAAAATTACATACCATTGACATAGGAGTTAAGGAGGAATTACTTAGGCAGATAGCAAGGGCCTAGGAGTCCTTCGTAAGGCTTGTTTTTTTGTTGTTGTTGTTTTTTTGTTTTTTTGTTTTTATGAAAAGCAGCCTCAAATCATTTTCTAACAAAGAGCAGCCTGCAAGCTGGAAGCTAGCACAGGTGAATACTGGCAAGAACTAAGGATTAGACGTTTTCAGATGGCGGCTTCATCTTCCATTCTCTGCCAGCCACATGTACAGTAAGAGGCGGACAAGATGGAACCAATTAACTGGAAATCCCATTTACATAAGAAGATTAGGGTGGGTCCACCAGCCCCATGCACTATGTGAAGTCATGCCTGATCGAACCAATTTGCAAGCCCTAGGTAAATCAGACACCCTTTCCTTAAACTGAACTGTAAACCTCGGCGCGTTCACAGTCCTTTCTTCTCAGAGACTCCTTACTCTATAGAAGAAACTGATTGTCTTTCTCTTTTCTTCTACCTATTAAGTCTCCGCCCCTAAAATCCTCATCTGTGTCTGAGACCTAAATTTTCCTGGCACGTGAGGATGAATCCCAAGTTCATACCCCAGACAACATAGCCACTTAACTATTAAGAATATTCTAATTTAGTTGGCCTGATAGGACACTCTTATGTGAAGCAATACCTCTGAATACCTCTTACAAAGCAATATATTTCTTAATTTGCTAGATTATAACATATTAATACTTTACTAAGAAGTTAATAATATCATTAAATAAAGAGTGAGGTTAAACTAAACGAATACCTCTGCTTCATTGTCTAATACATTTTTAAATGGCAGGTTCAGCTTGGAGATGAATGGTTGTCCACAGTAGTGGACAAACTGCCACGGAATAGATACCCTAGGAACTAGCCACTTCTTAGGTATCTATTTAAGATATATGGATACATATATAGGTATATATCTAAGATGAGCATTTTGAGGCAAGAAAAATCACAACAAAAAACATAATGTGCTTCTGGCAGCAGCTAGCAGTCATCTTATCAGAAGGAGTCAGACTTCAGGGTGAGGCTGGAGACACAGCCAGCAGGCAGCCCACTTTAAATAATTCTTGCCTGCGGCAGAGCTTTACAGCAATAGAGCAATTAGGAATCTTTTGCTTATTAGATTTCCCACCAAGTTGCACTGTCATTTTCAGGTCAGTCTTCAGGGAGCTCTGCTTACTTAGAGCAAGGATAGAAAGATATTTCAGATCTGAAAAACGATTCTCTGGTAGAAATATTTATAGACTATATTTAAACAAGAATTTGACATTGATTTAGATAGTCTTTAAAGTCACAAGGCACCCCTAGGTTTTATGACTTCATGAATTTGGGTACCATTTGTCAGTTGTGTGATGAATGTTATTTTTTGGTAGAGATAGGTTTCGCCCTGTTGGCCAGCTTCAAACTCCTGAGCTCAAGCAATCCCCCAGCCTCATTCCTCCCAAAAGTGCTGATTACAGGTGTAAGCCACTGTGCTTGACCTGAGATCATTGTTTTCTTTTTGGTTTTTTGTTTGTTTGTTTTTTGAGATGGAGTTTTGCTCTTGTCACCCTTATCTGTCCTTCCTGTCTCTCACTAATTTCCTGCTGACCCATCTCTGGCCATAGCATAAAAACCCTATTTCCAACAGTGTACCAGACATCACACCTGAATGTCACAAAAGCATCCAACTTAGGTTAAAATTGAATGTACACCAATCCCACTTCCCGTGAATACTGATACTCATGTTTTGATACTCATGTATATTATCTCTCACAGTTAATATTATTAACTGGGTTTCATTTTTTTTCTGACAAACTATTCTTGGGGATATGGCACATTCTTGGTGGAGTAATATTTTAATAAACCATATCAAATGGATGTGGGAACCCAATAGGCCAAATGTGGTCTACAAGGTACAGGAAGAAAGGCTTCATCCTCAACATCTTGTGAATTTCACAGGTGAGCTCTGAAACAGAAACTGGAAGCAGAATTATATGACTCCACATACAATTATTGAGTGATTAGAATATCTAGAGTGAATACAGAAAAGAGAAGAGCCTCCAGCAAGATCATGGACAAGATACAATGAATTATATTTTATCCAAGTATTTGTTTTTAAGGAGTTTTCTTTTTTAAATATTAGGAGTGTGTATTCCAATATCTCTCCTTATTCTTCATTAAATCTTACATTTCCCAGTAATGCTTATGCAGAAGTGAATATTTAGAGAAATTTTGATGAAATGCTAATTCTGTGGCTAATAATTATAAACTATTTGGTATCTATTTTGTGCCAGTCACTTTAGGAGGCTAACATACACTATTTTCTGTTATTTTTACAAAATTTTATGAAATCACTATTAGGAGATAGTGAGACATCTCATAAAGAACTAACCAAAAAAGAGAGAAAGAGTGAGAGAGAGAATAGGGAACAGATGTCTTCTCAATTATGTAACATTAAAATTCATCTAGTCTAAAAGGTTCTTTCTTTCTGCCTTTTCATCTTTCCTATCCAGCAAGTTACCAGCCACCATTGATACACTGCCATAAATGTTTAAAACTATCTCACAGCCACTGCCATACTGTAGAATTTCTTCATCTCCTTACCTGGTCTATTATGCAGTCCTATGGTAGTCTATTTGGTATTGGGCATCAAGGGAATTATTACCATCAAGTCTGGTGAACACTGACACACAGGGAGGCAATGCCACGCTAGGGATAAATTTCTATCTTGAATACAAAGTAGAAACAGATTTACGCTTCTAAGTTTAAATTAGAACAGATTATACTCTCTCTTCTGCACCGTTGCCACAGAATATATACTACTGTGTAGTGAAGAGAACATGAGGACCAAAAAGAACCCAGACATGCCATACTAAAGAATTTATGGGGGAAAAAAAGTATAGGCATGTTATTAAGCAAAATAGGCTAACAGCAGTTTGTTAATTATATATAGAAATTAATTATTAGCCAGGCACAGTGGCTCAGGCCTGTAATTCCACCAATTTAGGAGGCCAAGGTGAGTGGGTCACTTGAGATCTGGAGTTTGAGACCAGCCTGGCCAGTATGGTGAAACCCCATCTCTACAAAAAATACCAACATTAGCTGGGCATGGTGGAGGACACCTGTAATCCCACCTACTCAGGAGGCTGAGCCAGGAAGATCACCTGAAACCAGGAGGCGGAGGTTGCAGTGAGCAGAGATTGTGCCCCTGCATTCCAGCCTGGGCAACAGGCAACAGGGTGAGACTTTGTCTCAAAAAAAAAAAAAAATTTAAAATATTGTCCTTAAGCTTAATACTTACAATAAATATAAACTATTTATTAAATAAGCATCAATTTCGTACCAGTCACTTGAGTTTAGGAGGATAACATATACTATTTTCTGTGATTTTTACAAAGCTTCATGAAATCATGATTATCTTTATATTGTGAATGAAAAACTAGAGTAAAGAGGTTAAATAATTTGCCTCATGTCTGATAACTGGCATATTCTAAAGCTGGAGTCTGAATGCAGGCCTGTCAGACTCTAAGGTTTACGCTATACCACCTCTCATAAAGCGACACAAAGGCAGGAGCCTTCTAATCCACATAACTTACGCAATTTTGTGTATCAAGATTTATGTTTCAATGAATTCATTTCATTCATTTATACTTTTATCCCTTTTAAACATCTCCCAATAGTGTTACCCGATTTATCTTGTAACAAATGTCATTACATCATTTCATGTTTAAAACCTTCCTATTGATTGATTATAGCATAAAATCTATACTTCCTAGTCTGGCATTCATGAGCTTTGATAACGTAGCTCCAACATCTTCTGTGTATTCATTACCATGTCATCGTTGTTTATCCACAATTTCTCCTACTTTCTCATCAGAGCATGTTGTATCACCGTTGTGACTTTACGCATGCTGCAGAGCTTTAATCCTTCAATATCGAGATAATTTTCTTTTTAAAACAGGGTCCTAGTCACTTTTCCTTTGCTACAGACCTAAGTATCAGATTCTTAGTTTACAGAGAACTCACTAATTGCCTCCAGATGTTTTTCTTGCCTCTTAGGTAATATCTTTTATGTTTATTACTGTGGTTGTTTTGAATAATATGAATATGATGTCTCTCTGCCTTGAACAGGATTTGAACCAGATTTGCCTATTCATAAATTATTTAGGAATCAGCATTGTGCTAAGCATTTGGTAGGCAACATTGGACTCGACAAAGATAGGCAAAGACCTGGAGGTAGAAAGGATGATCTTAATGATACAAGAATATACATCACCAGAAGATCATGGAGGGCTTTCTAAGCCACACCGAGTAAATTAAGCTTCAAATTCAAAAATGCTAAATCATTAGAATGTTTTGAATAGGAATGTGAGATGTCAGATTTATTACACTCTGACAGCATTATCAAGATAAGCCTGGAGAGGCATAAGCCTGGACTCTGAGGGACAAGTTAAAGAATGTTGCAAAAATCCTAGGAGGAATGGCAGTGGTTTGGACCATAATGACAATAAGGATGTTAAGGAGCATTTAGAAAAGTTGGTAATAGGTTGCTTGTGAAAGTGAGTGCTTGGTGGTTGGATAGTAGAAATCATTTTCACACATTCTATAAAAATTCAGATTTATATTCTGATTTTCTTGAATCAGCATTTCAATAAAAGCAATTGTGACAATTTTCTAAAGCAGTGTATGGACGTTTCTTAGAGATTCTCAGCATCTTTTACTTTATAAGCATTTATTTTTGCTGGTGAGGTGTCAGGCAGAAATCTCCAAGGTGCTTTATTTTTCAGATGAGTTGTGAAAATATATAAGTCTTTGTTCCTCTACTACACAATTTTTCACTGAATTCATGATCAAGGTGAGTAATGTTTTGCAAAGAAGTTTAATGTGACTTTGCAGTTTCAGCATTCAGCAGCTGTGGAAATATGGGGTTCATTTTAATGATGCCTTCCCATTTATTTCTAAGGTCACATGCAGTCTATGGAAAGCCCCTACTATCACTTCAGAAATTGCTCAGTCTTCAGTTCTATCTTTCATTTGTAAATATTTCTCACATCTGGCCATCAATCTATTGGCCTCATATCCACATTATGCCTTATAGGTTAGTTCCCCTGGAAGGAGACAATGCCTTGCTTATGATTTAAAAACCAAAATGTTATCATTGCAGCTTCTTTCTCAGATTTTTGTTATAAACTAGAGATAGAACGCCTTTATGATGAAAGTACATTTCTGGAATATGTCACTTTAGTTTGGACCTCATTAATACTAGCTTATATTGGTTTTTCTCTAAGTTTACAGATTAGAACTATTAAGGAAGATTCATGATGATTCTGCATTAACATTTTAATAAAGAGTTGAGGAGCCCAATCTAGCTACAATTCAAGATTAACTCTGAGTGAGAGAGGTAAAGTAAAACTCAAAAACACCCTGAGAAAATCATGCTTAAAAAACAGAATAACAAGAGTTATAGGACCTATGTCCTGTAGGCATTTCCTTCTTCTCTTCTCTTTTTTTTGCATTTGAGAAATAGCGCAACGTGAAAATAGTTTAACAATTTAGATTTTAGGAGGGCAGGTAGACAGTCTATATTTGAGTATGCACATTATTTGAAAAACCTAAATGAAGATCCATATGGGAGCAACTGTTACTAGCATGTACTTGTCGGCATGCACAACCATGCAAATGACTTAAGGAGCTACAATGACCTAGGGATTTTTAATATTTAAAACCATGTAGAGTGTAAAATGTTTCACAATAAAAAGTGAAAGTTAATTCCTACAGATTAAAAAAAAAGGCAGAAAGATTCCACTTTAAGTAAAATAAAGACATTATTCCCTGTAAAATATCTTTTGACATTTGGAAACTTTTAAAACTCCCAAGAGTACGTGGAAAATTAAAAGCAGTTTATACCAGTGAAAACTAATGGATTTGCTCGGTCAGCAACTCACGGCATGCTCAAACCTGGTTTCGTAAATAGACGGTAAAAACATTCTTTGCTGTTACTCCACCTATAGACTGTTCTCTCACTAACAGCCCAGAATTTCTGAGGATCTGAAAGTGGGTGGTGATTTTGGACTTTATACACTAAAACCTCCTTCATCTTTTCAGTCTATTTAGAGAGGAAAAAAAAAAAAAAAAACTCAAAGGAAAGAGTTTGCCAGAAAAATAAGCAGATCAGTGGTAAAGTTACATGTAGAAAGAAGGGAACTCACTGATAAAATTGTTCAGGTAGAAAACTGACGAAATGAACTCAAATACCAGCCCATATTGTAATGTTGCAGAAACTTCATCTTTTCAAAGTATTATGAACTAATTAAGAAAGGGAGGGTGTAATTTTAGCTTTTAAGCAAAACTACGATAAACAGAGTACAAGACAATTTGAAGCACTTGAATATTTACAATATCTTTAAAAAAGTATTAAGAAGTCGCCCTGATGGAAAAATTTAAAAAAATTATTATATTTATTTATTATAAATATAATAAATATAGCTAACTAAAACCAGTTAAGTTTGTAAGTAACCATCAATTCATAATGATACTCAGTGAACAAATAACGTAAAATATACTAGAGAAAAAATTATACTGATACAAATTATTCATGTTTACTCCTTGCTAAAAAAATGAATTATTGAATTTTTAAATGAAATGCCAGTTTAATTCATACACTCCATACTCCCTAATAAATTGTTCAAATACTTATCATAATAATAGTAATTAAAACTTGTTTCTGCTATTTTGCCAGAGATATGTAGACCTATGCAGCTTATTTTCCAATTAAAATGGATCATTGACAAGGAAATTAACTACAGAATTGAATTTAACCAGTCTTGGCCTTTGAAAGCCTGGCTTGTTTTAGAAAGTAGTACTGTTTGATTCATCTAGTCTTAGAATACACTCTAGAACTATTTTATAGTTCATTGTACCTAGTGAGCTCAGGGTCAAATAGTCATATTCTCTAGAATGATCGGGAAGGGAATTAATTCTGGAAGGAAAAACAACAGAAAACACATTTGAGCAAACAGCAGAAAGTCTATGGCACTGAGTACAGTCCTCACCCTATTTTTTGTGTCAGTGCCTCTGTAATGAGCTCTGGATTTTGTAGGGTGTCTTTGTCTCTATTGAGGTTTGTTCTGTGTGGTTTGTTCCCTAGAAAATAATCTCCATCAATTTCCATGCCTTTTACCATTAAAGTAACTTGAATTCATGTTCAACTTTTGCTTCTTTTATTCTCGCATTAAAAATCTTGCATTTATCCCGCCAGATGTAAATTTTGATTACCATACAAATATTATTTTTAAAAACTAAAGAGGATAAAAATAAAAATAAACCAAAGCAAAGGAATGAAGTCCTCAAGAGATATCAAGGACTTAGGGAAGAAACAAAAGGTTAACTGATAATCTAATGCAGTAGCTGATATTTTAAATTCAAAGAATTGATCAACCATTAGGTAGCCTAAGAAATCATAAAAAGGGGAAAAAAACAGATATCTAACAGTAAATTAACAATCTACAGATGATATAAACATAAAATTGTTGTTTGTCTTTAAACCATTAATTATGCCTCATTAAGGGATAGAAAATCCACACCTATAAAACATCTTTGAAGAATTTGAGGCAATTATCTAAGGAAAAGACCCACCTCATGCAACATGCTCCTTATTGATTCACAGGTGAATTATTTTTATCTATTAAGAAACTAATGGCCAGGAGTGGTGGCTTATGCCTATAATTCCAAGCACTTTGGGAGGCCCAGGTGGGAGGACGGCTTGAGCTCGGGAGTTTGGGACCAGCCTAGGCAACATAGCAACACCCTATCTCTTAAAAAAAAAAAAAAAACTCGTTTTTTTTTAATTAGCCGAGTGTGCGGTGCTGCAAGCCTGTAGTTCCAGCTGCTTGGGAGGCTGGGGCAGGAGGATCACTTGAGCCCAGGAGTTCAAGGCTGCAGTGAGCCATGATTGTGCAGCTACACGTTAGCCTGAGCAACAGATTGACAGCCTGTCTCAAAAAAACCCACAAACCCACTAACAATTTTTATCTAATTTACTCCTAAAATGAAGGAAATTTTCTATTTTTAAGCCAACCCAACATGTATAAACATAAATAACAAAGATTAAAAAAAAAAAAGAAAACTTAACAGGTATTATTTATTGAGCAATGATATAAAATATAATAAAAACTGGAAAGTGAAATCAAATGCATATTAATGAATAATTTATTTTGGTGTTTATTTTGGCAAAATGAGAGTAGAACTTTAAGAAACCTATTAATATAACTCAAAATTGAAAATAAGAGATTCCTTAACATATGCTAAATGTTTAGTATATAAGAGATACTCCTGATGCTTTTAGAAATTTCCTTTATTTTAGAGACACAGTCTTGTCCTGTGGCCCAGACTGAAGCTCAGTAGCTCAATCATAGCTCAATGCAGCTTGGAACTCCTGCACTCAAGTGACCCTCCGATCTCAGCCTCCTGAATAGCTGTGACTATAAGCATGTGGTACCACGTCTGGCTAATTTTAAAATATTTTTTGTAGATTGGGGTTCTCACCTTGTTGCCCAGGCTGGTCTTGATTTCCATGCCTCAAGCAATCTTCCTGCCTTGGCCACCCGAAACGTTGGGACATTTTAGAAAAATACATTTATGCCAGTATATATAGATAACTGATTTTAAAATAATTAAAAGTAATAAGAAAATTGGGATTAATTATGAATCATAAGAAATAGTCTCATAAATTTTAGGAAGAAAATAATTTCCCACCTATGACATAAATATTTAATGTTCTTTTGGCAGTGAATGGCACATGTCAAGAAATATAAATTTTAAAAAAATCAATGAATTGTTCCATTATTAGTTTCAAGAACCATTTGCCCATATATTTAGAGGAAGTAAATCTTGTTTCTTATTCATTCTATACTTCAAATCATTCTATATGAATACATAAATGTAATATAAAAATAATATACCTATGCATTAGTCAAATGAAGTGTACATGTTTTTGGAGTAAAAATTTTTCTAAAAAACCACATCTAAAATCCACAAAAGAAAAGGCTGATTGATGACATACATTTTTTGCTTAAAGATAATAATATGAATTACAATAACAAAAATACCTTAAATATTTAAAAAATTAAAAATGCAATGCAAATATGAACCAGATAACACACTATTTTCATTAAAATATTCAAAGAAAACAGTAACCTGGTAGAAAAATGGAAATTTATAGAAAACAATTATTACAAATGACAAATTGGCATAAGAAAATATGTTAAAGCTTTTCAATAAAGAAGAAAATAAGACTGACAATTACAGCGAGATACTAGCTTTTATAGATAAGATTCAAAATCCTTACCATTTGATGATACTCAGAAAAGTATATGGAAAAATAACCACTTCCATACAATGGCAATAAAATAATAAATTTGCTAATTTTGGGGGACAATTTGTGAATGTTCATCAATATTTTAAATATGTATGCCCTTTAATGTTACAATTTCATCTATTAAAATTTGTCTTAAATAAATATATATAAAGATTACAATAGGATTTATATGAAGAATTAACTAGTGACAACTAGAAAGTATAATCAGAAAATGACTAATTCATTTAAATATAGTACAGCCTCACAATAAAATACAATGTATTGTATTTTATTGTGAGAATATGCCATAATTAATTAATTATTCATTTTATTAATTATCTTTCAAATTAAGGAAACAAAGCTAATTGGGAACTTGTGTGTAGTTTAAACATTATAAACATATGTATATGTAATAATGCATAGAGAGAATATGGAACACACCAAATATGTACATAGAACCGTAACTCCTATACAGGGTAGAATTGAAGAGTTTGCAGAGGGAAATTTTACTTTTCCCTTTAGAAATATTAAGGTAAGTACTTACAGAAAATAATTTCCGAAATATATGTAAGACATAATGGATAATGAAAGACCTAAGCTGATGAAGAGGCCAGTGAAGGAACAGGAGAGAAACGAAGGGAGAAACAAGGAAGGGAGAAAAAATCAGGCTCTCATATAATTTTAATTCATTTTTGGAATGTCCTCAGTAATCTGTTTTAAAATTAAAAGTTTTGCTTTCATGATTTTATTTCAGTGCCCCCATTTCATTTATTTTGACACACTATTTAAAGTTCCCCAGAAATAATGAGCTAAAAAAAAAAATGATTACCAAAATGCCTAGATCTGCAACTTTATTTGGGTTTTTTTGCATTTGTACCAGGAAAAGAGATTACTAGCTTGGCTGTTAACTTCCCTCATTAGCTGCAAAACTTAGCAAAAGAATGTCAAGTAAATTCACACTGACCATTACCTTTTTTTATTCCTTTGGCATACTGGGCCCATTTTCATTTGTCCTTTGTACTTTCCATGCTTTGGATGTGAATCTCATTTTGATCATTTTTAGTATTTTTTAAGGAAGTACAAATCTTGTCACTTTCTGCAAAATTCTGTCAGCTATAAGACTTGGGTTCTGACCTACAACAAAACAAATACAGGCTCATTTGTAAATATCTGGAAGAGTCCTACAAGCTACTGTGCCATAAGAATTATAAAATTAAACAAACAAGAAAGCAAACCACTGAAAATCTTTTTCACAATTAAAAACTGGCAACTTGTTCAGCCACATTTCAGAATAATTTAGTTATTTTTCAAAGCCCAAATTTGTAAGGGCCACTTTTAGTTTTCCTTTTATTCATTCACTTATTTAAAACAAAAAATGAACAAAAACTAATTCTCCTCCCCAAAATATTAATAATTTAATTGGTTTGGGATCTCCTTATATAAGATGTTTAGAAAGTTTTATTAGGTTACTAAAAGAAGGCAATTTGTGAACAAAACCAAACAAAATGCACACTTTTTATTCAAGTTTCAATTCTATCTCTTCAACTTTGGCCTGAGAGTATTTGGGAAAAAAGGACTGACGAGTTCGTTTTCCATTTCCATTGAAAATGCTTACCATTTGATGATGCTCAGAAGAGTATATGGAAAAATAGCCACTCCCATACAATAAAATAATAAATTTGATAATTTGGGGGGACAATTTATTCCATAGCAATAAAATAATAAATTTGCTAATTTTGAGGGACCATTTGTGAATGTTTATTAATACTTTAAATGCATATGCCCTTTAGCACTACAATTTCACCTATTAAAATTTGTCTTAAAGAAATAAATATGAAGATTAAAATAAGAATATTAAAAATTAACTTGAGGAAAAAAATCATATAAAATTTTAAGGATTGCTGGAGGTTAAGAAGAAGAAATGGTCCAAACCAAAGAGAGAAAGAACAATTTGTAGAGTTTTGTAATAATTTGATTGAAAAGTAATAATTGTTTCAAACAAGTAAAGACAGTGGGAAGGGTTAAGATGTGATGTTTTTGAGTATTAGTAAGGAAATAGCATTTACTGGACCTAGTAAATGATCAAAGGTGCATGATAGAGAATTATTTAGGAATCACGGTAGACGTCCTAAATTGGCTGTGTAACTGATCAGATATTGTATACAGTATTTTTGTTGTATTGGGGAATAAATGAAAAGGAGATATATATTTGTTGTCAATATGATACAGGAGACAGCTTAAGTGAGTGTGAGAGAAAAGTCCAAGATGATGTGAGGGAAAGAAGGTAAGGACACAAGTGGACATGTTTCCATCACAAAGGAGAAGCAGGTAGAATTCCCTCATGTCTCTTCTCCGAACTTAGAGAAAAGAAGGGAAAGATAGTTAAGAATACAGAATTAAGTTTAATCTTGGTAGGAGAAAGGGGGTATTTACAGCAATTATTCATGGAAGCTTCAACATCCCAATAAGAAATGAAAGAAACGTTTTCTTCTGTTTTCTGGGAACAAGAGAATGTGCTTGAGAAAGAGTCTTTAAGAGAATATTCAAGTTTTAAACTATCAATTGTGAAGAGTCAAACAAAAAACAATTGGCAGCTTGTACTGAAGCTCCTACAACAGTAAATGAAAACTGTGTTTTTCTTCTGAAGTTCACAGTAACTCAGACATGCAAATAGAGAATCCAGATCACCACCTTCATCTGAGATGGTCTGTTGCTAGAATGATGTGGCACTTAGCAAGGGCAGGTGGTAGCATGAGGAGTCAGAAAGTAGGTCAGAGGCGTTACTTAATTCATTTGGTAGAACAACTATTTACCCCATCACTTTACACCTGATATGGGATGGCAAAGTGATATACCTAAAACAATTACTCCTCAAATTGTTGGTACCTGACCAACAACATGGTGCAATCTGAGCCCCCTGTTACGTCAGTATATGGCACAGCCCTTCAGGATCTGGCCCCAACTTAACTCCCTAGCAATGTGTCCTAATAAGTTCCCTTTTTCATACTGTTATCATAGTGAATTATTTTTGAATGGATACCAATTAATACATTATCCATCACATTTTATGTCACATGATTCCTACACGTGATAGCCAAATTGTTTCAGTCCTTCATGGTTTTTCATGCACAGCTTCCTTCATGCATAGCTTCCTCCTTCTTCTTAAGATTCCCTTCCCTTATCTAGGAAATCATAGTCTACCATCCACACAATCACTGCATATCACTCTCACAATCAAACTTTCACTTCAATAACTTCAACAGACTTTGACCCCTATTTAGTGAATTACTCTTTCCTTTATACAAATGCTGTGACTAATACATACTTCTAATCATAATTTATTTCAGTTGCTCATTTAAAAATGTTCTCCCACTAGATTGTGGGCAGGTTAGTATCAATGCCTTTGTGATGCTTCAGTATTTAGGGCAGTATGTGAAACACAGAAATTAATAAATATGTGTTAGTAACAAGAGAGTGTGGAGTTGAACATCAGGAGAAAGGTAGGTGTGAAGAGAGAATGAGGATCCCATGGGCAATTCTGAAAGAAAGATGGTGTATTAGGCAATCCTTGCATCACTATAATTACCTGGCTAGGTAATTTATAAAGAAAAGTGGTTTAATTGGCTCACAGTTCTGCATGCTGTACAGAAAGTGTGGTGTTGGCATCTGCTTGGCTTCTGATGCAGCCTCAGGAAGCATACCACCATGGCGGAAGGTAGAGGGAGAGCATGCATATCACATGTTGAGAGTGGCAGTAAGAGAGAGAAGGGGGACATGACATACACTTTTATACAACCAGATCTCATGCACTCAGTATAGTGAGCACAGCACCAAGGTATTTATGAGGAATCCACCCCCAGGACCCAAACATCCCCCACAGGGCCCCACTTCCAATATTGGGGGTCACGTTTCAACATGAGATTTGGAGGGGACACATGTCCAAACCATATCACATGCAAAAGGAAAGACAAGGCTGCTGAAGTTGGAAGATAATGACAGATCTGCCTTTACACACTCCTTCAGAGAGTAGAAGAGCATATGAATATCAAGGTCAGAGGAAGCAAGACGGTAGAAAACTTTAAAAACCATATGATGTAAATAAGGTGAAATGCTGATAATAATGAGAATTCTGATGATTTAAAAGTTCTCATTCCATTTTCAGAAAACATTGGTTTAGGAGGAGAAATTGCTCAAAAATATTCCATTATGCTAAAATGTTTACCATCCTTTCCTTTGCTACAACCATATGTTAAAAGTATTTTCTTTATTCACTTTACTGAGCTTTTAATGGATTAAATTGTTCAAAGCACCACTGTTATGCTTTGGGGCCTTTTAGTCATCACATAATTGCTATGTACTCTCTTCCAGCTGTATATTAACATAAAAATGCAAGCATTATTTTTGCAAATATTGCATACCATAGCTGAAATTTTGTTTGATAATAGAAAACATCATGACAAAAGTACTTTAGAGTGCTCTATAGTTCACATGATTTGATGACTATTTACATTTTTTTTGAAACTTGAAGACCCCAATTTAATCCTAAATATTAGGTATGGTTTAAGACTTTTGCTAATTAAAGGAAGCAAAATCTAGCATTTAAATGAGATGAACTGATATGAAAAATCAAGTTATGGCTTGACAGGTTTACTTCAGTTATCATTGCATACATCTGTTTTCATTATTTTAAAGCATTTACACATTCCCTATGGTACTGCAATTTTAGGACTAGAAAGAGGCACATGTTCGTTAGGGTACCACTGGGAACTTCTAAAGATGCTACACCAAGTACCCTTTTCAGGTTTATATAGGCTCTTAATTTTTCATTATGTTTCATCTCAGTGCACATATACTCAGCTTGCTTTCTTCTCTTGTAGTGGATACCATCACATCTTCAGTTCCCCCTCTGCCTCTGAGTAAAACAAATTCTAGTGGCAGACTTAAAGGTAATCGCCTCAGTTACCAATTTACTTCACAGTCTCAAACACTGACAGTTTCTACTTAAGGACTTTAAACCCCCAAGGGAAAAACCAAAGGAGGGAAGAGTAAGCTAATTATAGATAATAGGAAATAATTACTGCATATTTTTTGTGTGCCAATGAGTATACATGCTTATGCAATCTCCACCCCAACCCTGTGGGACAGGTCCTTTGTAAAATCTAGTTTTTCAAAGGAAACAAATGAGTTTTGGCCAAGTAACATGCTCAGAGATGCACAGAAATAGTGAAAGAGAAATTAAAACCTAGGTTGTCTGATATCAGAACCCAAAGTCTTAACTTCTACATTACAATGCAGCAATAAATAATTAAACATTTAAAAAAATCTTACCTGTTTCTTAAAGATATACTTTACAGCTTCTGAGGTGGTAAATCTGGGTCATAAAACATAGCATTCCTTTGATATTGCCTTTGATTATCTCAAATTCTAAAGATGAAAGTTAGGTAAAAGAACAGATTTATCCTGTGCCTTGAGGTTTCAAAGTGTGTCAACATTTCCCTTAGTTTATCACATATTTCTGCTCTTCAGGAAATACTGCTTATACTTTTGCCTTTAAAAGTATGAAGGCAATTTCATCCCCATTTCACTCTGCCAAGAATGGTCAGTGAAATTGAGAAGATACTATTGGATATTGATACTTAAGATTTCTTGGTCACCACATAGCTGTTGAAAGGCAGTGTCATCTCATTTGTTAATCAAGTGGATGACAAATTTGCTCAGTCCCCTCAATATTAAGATATCTTAGAATCAGAGCATTGACAGGAACTGTTTTTCCAATAATTGAGGAAGATCTGCTTAAGCCAATCTTTCATTGTCTACACTCCAGTGCTCTTTGTAATCAAATAGAGTTAGTTTAAAAATTGATTTACCCTTTTTCTTCCAATAACAAGTATTAGAGATCCCCCACTTGCTGTGATTTCTCCAATAGATGTCAACTCCTATATTCTTTACTGAATGAGATAGTCACTGCTACTGTACCTGTCAGGAAAGCTGAATTATGCTAAGTAGTGACTTATCCCCATTTTTTGTGCATGGTTTATGCAAGAATATATTCATTTTTGATACAGCCAAAGGAAGAAGAGCCTTGAAGAATTACAGATAGATGAAAATAAACAGAAAAATTAAAAATAGGTAAGAATGACAAAAAGATCCCCCAAAAATTGTATCACTGGATCGGTAAGCTTTGCTGACATTTAAAGTTTTAATTTTGGAGAATTTCCACTATGGGAGATTAAGGAAGAGAATAGGAGACAAAGAGCTCACCTTAGACATGGAGATATATGTAGCTAGATGTCACAGCTACAGAGTAATTAATTGCCTAATTCTATAAAAAGAACTCAGAGAAACAAGCAATCAGTATGGGACTGGAATAAAATGATGATGAATGACTTTTTGGAATCAGTAAAAATTCAAATGGAGTTTATTCGGTGAAAATTTAAAGTAATCCAAAAGAGGAAAGGCACTACAGGTGGAGTCCATACAATAAATAAAGGCCGGGAGCCGTAAGAAAGTAAGCTACACAGGTAAGGATAAAGTTAGACTAGACTGAGAAAGCGGCCGCTGACTTCCAGCCTGTGCTGGCTGGGTGCATTACTTTCAATTGGTTATTTTAATTCACTTTCTAAGCTGAAGAATGGAGGTGTTAAATTTTGACCTCTTTAACTCTACAATAGAATGACTTTTTTCTTTGTATTTTATATCTTCAGGACCTCATGTTTCTTCTGAGCAAGTTGCTTCTCATTTTTAGACGGCTATAATCTGATGGTATCTGAAAATGTGTAAATGCAGTGATGCAAAATGTGTCATTTAGCGATTCCAAATACAGAAAATTATTTGTCATTTTTTTTCTATATTTATGTTCCTTCTTTTGAGAACTATGTTCTTATTTAGGTATGTGTTAAAATCTATAGACCACAGTAACTATGGAGAATTTTAGGTATTAAATACCCAGTGAGAACCACCTCCAGTGTTACTCTGGCTAACCACGAATAGGTCTAGGGTAGACAAAGGAACAAATTTCAGTCTATTTCAAGAAAGTGCAGAAGGTTCTAATAGGTAGATTCTAAAAGTAATGTGGGATATATATATATATATATATAGACAAAATTGTATTATAATTAGTGTGTATTTGGACAGCAGACTTAAAAATTTCTAAAAGCATTGCAAATAAGTAATCTGCCATCAGATATCCCAGGCTAAGCATATGGACTACTCTGATTAGTTTATTAGGTATCCCAAAAATATAGTTTGCAATTCTGGATGATGGGCACCATATGTGAGTATTGGTTATCGTTCCTTCTATCTTTCCTGGTGACTTTTTCCAAGGTCGCAGGTATTTTCTTTTATTCATATATTTATATTGCAGCTGCTTTCAGATAGAAGGGGGCTCAGGTCCTCCTCCTACAGAAAGTTTCTTCATCAGAATTGAGTCAGAGCTGAAAAGGCAACAGACCCTTTTCTCAGGGAGGGACATACTACCAGCCTCAGCAGGTTTCCTTCCAAAAGTTATGCTCCTTTTGTTGAGCACTTGGCACTTAAGGAAAGAGGAACAGCAAGAGGAGCCCAGACTTGTCAGGATACCCATGCAGCTACTGCTTTAGTGTTTCTTTGTCTTCATCTTCTTTAGGAGCTGACCCTCCCTGGTAGACTGACAGTGTGAAGGGTACACTGGCCGTTTGGACTGGGATTCACTTCCTCCTTGCTGCCCACATTTAACAACTCTTGGGCCAATTCTTCCTCCTCCAGCTTCTCTAGTTCCTCCAACAGTTTGTTCCCACCCACGTGGTCTCCAAAGCCCACAGGCCAAGAAATGGCGTCTGAGATTTCCTGGGCCACCTCCTGCTATTTTGTGATGTCACCCATCAGTTCATGTACCTTGCCAATGTCTAGGTCCTGGTAGGCCTTCTTCATGCCTGGGGTAGCTAACTACATGGTACAAAGCATTTCTGCACTAGTGGTGTCATTGTCAACAGCTTTATGCTGAAACTCCAGGGTGGACAATATCTCATCAGTTTGTGCCAGCTGCTATTCCAATCTTTTCTTCCTCTGTAAATCCTGCAGAGCAGCTCTCTTATTCTTGGAACTATGGTTCTTGATCATTTGTAGCTCATGTTGAATCAAATGCTCCAGAAACTTCCATTTGATTATCTCCTCTGTCTCCTTCAGTTTCTATATTGCTTCTTCAGAGGTTTCATTCCTCTCCCTCTCCTTCCTCAAGAGTTTGCTGGGACAATTCATAGCAAATTTGCCTCCCTGGCCTCTGCTTCTGGGCATCCTCCACAGTTCTGCCTTGTGTTGATCATTATTCTGCCAAATACTCAAGAAGGATCCTCTACAGGTCTATGGACTTCTTTCTCTCTGAAAATCACTAGAATTATCTCTCCATGCTCCTCTTTCTTTCTGTTACAAAGTCTATCCTCCTTGGTCTCCCTGTATTCCACTTCCATATTCTCAACTCAGAGAGTCGGCCAGACTGCTTTTAGGTTCTGTCTTCTTGTGCTGTGTCCTGGAAACTCTCTTAAGGCAATGCACTTGGACAATTTTAGGGCTCTCTTTTGTTTCTCATATCTCAGGAAACACTGTTGTTTGTTTCCTGATATAACTTTTTTGAAGATTGTTGTTTCATATCATTTCCCCCTATTGTGAGTTTGCTTTACATAGAAAGTCTCTCCTACACCATCTTGGCCAGAAACCTCCCTTATGCCTTACAGGTGGATATAATTTCCACTATTCCATCCAGGATAGAATATTGCTTCTGATTTATTATCTGACTGTCAATGAAGAGGCACAGTTACACAGTTTCCATTTCTACAGCAGCTCTTATATGGGACAGTGGCCAATTTTTGAGTTCTACCAAATTTTTCATAGTTAATTTTGAATATACTTTTGTGTACATGAAAAAATAACTGCCAGTTAAGTTTGTGGATGGAGCAGACACACTGAGGCCTCAGCATGTGTCACAACTTCATTTATTATCTTTTCCCCTATGTGTTCCCCATTAGGGGGCATAATGATTGTTTTGGACCCTAAATACAGAATCAGCCTAATTTCTGGGTCCAGTCATCCTGAAAATGTTTGTGTATTCCTGTTTCCCAGCATGCTCTTCCCTAAGTAAATGGCAATTGTATTATTCTGTTCTCAATGCTGCTAATAAAGATATACCTGAGACTGGATAATTTATAAAGGAGACAGATTTTATGGACTCACAGTTCCACATAGCTGGGAAGCCTTACAATCATGGCAGAATGCAAATGAGGAGCAAAGTCACATCTTACATGGCAGCAGGTAATTGAGCTCGGGCAGGGAAACTCCCATTTATAAAACCATCAGAGCTCATGAGACTTGCTCACTACAACAAGAACAGTATGGGGGAAACCTCCCCCATGATTCAATTATCTCCACCTGGTCCCACCGTTGAAACACGGGGATTATTACGATTCAAGGTGAGATGTGGGTAGAGACACAGTCAAACCATATCAGTAATAGATCCATTTGGGGAATTACTACAGGAATTATAGTAACATCTTTCCCCACAAACTCATTGTCTACTGCAGTCAGTTAGTACTGGATCTGAAAAACTGTCCCCAAACAGAAATTAATTCAGAAATTGTGACTTGTTTGTGTATGATTGCCTTTGGCCCCTCAATGAGCTAAAGGCAATTTGACTTCTTTTGATCCTGTCCACCTCATCCCTACCTTAGAGTTTCTCAACCTCAGATACATGGATATCATTGTTTACATATTTCTGTCTTGTGGGGGATATTCTGTATATTGTGTGATGCTTAGTAGCATCCTTGGCCTCTGTCATTCCGATGCCGGAAGCATCATTCTGCCAGTGTGACAACCAAAAATATTCCCAGACATTCTCCAATTAAGAAAAATTCCTCCTGGTTGAGAACCACTTTCTAGGAACTTCAAGTATTTTTAAGTATCTTTATAGGCCTCTCAAATATTCCTCAGATTATATCAGATCTTCTCCAGTTACCTCTCACAAAATCTAATTATTATGATCAGTTTGCCTTCTAACTACCACTTGTAACCTGTTTTTCACAATCATCTTTATTGACAATTATGCTCCAAATGTTTTAACAGCATTTCTTACCATCGATATGGGAATGTAGAATATGACCACTCAGCTTCTCAGGAATGTGTGCATACTTTTCTCCAGCATTCGGGTAAAATCAGTATTCTCTAGTCCCTCCCATGGGATATACTCAGCTGGTGGGTTTTCCAGTCTTATGTTGTTTATCCATACCAGCATTCTTACTTCTAGTTTTTTTCTTTTTTATGGCATATCAGTTTCAGCATTTCAATTTCACTTTGTATGGGTATCACCTTTCCCAAACTTCCAAAAACATTGTGTCAATTTCATTTCCTAGCACACTGCCAAGATGTTAAATCCATATAATGAGAGAGAGCTCTCATATCCACAAACTCTCCGTCTTTCAGTTTTGTATTCTCTTATCTTCTCCCCTAATCCAGCCTTCTCAGTATCTAACCCTAATTCTAACAGTAAATCTTGGCTGAGCCCAGCAGCACATTCTAGGTATAATCTCCTACTTATGGTACACCCTGCACTTTCCAGCTTGGTTATCTTGTAATTTAGTTCTAATTATTGATCTTGCAGACTGAAGATAGGTCGTGTGAGTAAATTCTAATGACGGTTCACGGTTTCTTGCAAGACAGCAGCCTATACATTGATGTCAAGCAAGAAGGGTGCTCTAGCAATAACAGAGAGTAGTGGGCCTTTACTGTGGGCCTAGAGATTTCACAAGTATCTGAGCATTCAATAGTTTGAATTGCATTTACCCAGATAACTCTATAATATGCCTTTGAGTCCCACTTTTATGTAATCAGGATCCTGGTTTTAGTAAGGTAGGCATTCCAAGTTTGAGAATTCAATCCTCTTGATAGCTTTGCTTAAGTCCTGGGCTTTGTCTGTGTTTTGTCTTTGTCTTTGTCTTTGTCTGTGTTTTGACTGCTCACCAACTGCAGTAAAAGAGAATTTCAGTAGAAGCAACCAAAGAGGCCCTCTAGCATTCACTTTTAGCTTTTAATTAGTGACTAACTACCCTTAGCCTTTTCTTTACTGAATACATCATAAGTCTTGGTAAGAACCATTAAATTCCACCTTCCTAATGAAAATTACTTCCCCAGAATTTCTTAAACACCAGAAATATGCCCCACTGGTACATATGCCCAATATTACTTTAGCGCAATGGAAAGCTTAATGATTACACTGCCAGAGCATGCGAGGCACTGACAGTGTTACACATTCTACCAGTGATGGAGTTCTCCTTGCTTGCAATATGCTGGCTAATCTAACTCCAATTTTCCACTTTCAAGTAGGCTTCCTCAGTGAGTTTTGACATCCCCTGTCTAAGGTAAGTTTCTCTAAGATAAATCTGAAGCTGAGATTTGTGTGAAAAATGATTAAATAAGGAATGTTTCTGGGGTCGACAATCGTAGGAGAATGAAAGAAGCAGGACCGAGCAGAGAGGATGCTGAACTGTGATGAAGTCGCCACAAATCCTTCAGATGCCTCTGTGGGGAATTCTGGAGTGAAACACTCTTACAAAATGGTTTATGTAAAGCCAGGGAGGCAGGACCTTTAATTCTTACATTGACCCATCAGTGGGTTTAGGTTGCTTCTCATAAAGGTGGTGTAGCTCTGGCCAAGCCAGCTTTCGTTTGCAGACTACAATTACCAGAGAAGGACTCAGTTGACATTTTTATGCTGCCAACATCTCCAGAAGCTTGGAGAATAAGCAAGTCAGTCTTTCAGTGGAGAGTGGCGTCTGTGTGTTACCCCACACTCATTATGCTGCTTACACCAACAAATGAAGATGTGATTGTAGAACCTCCTTCACAGCCTTCAGTGAACTAGATAATTTTTTTTTTTTTTTGGCAGGGGGAAGGCTTCTTGGCATCTAGATGGATGACTTCTTTTCTTTAAGCTCAGCCTGGCTTAAAGACAAGGTGAATGACTCAAGAGGAGTGCTAGTGAGACAATTGGCTGTCTCCCCTCTGCCCCTGACCCTGCTAGTTTTGTTATTGACCTCATTGCAGAGATTGCAATTAATCAGTGATGTTTCTTCTGATGTCTGGTATAAATAGTGACTTTCCTAAGTGGCAACTCAAGAACTTTTTATTCTGAAGTGACCTAAAAGGCAATAATGGGAACTTGAGAAATATAGCCTGTGTTGTTGTGGCCTTGAGCATTTGCTACCATAAATAATACATGATACAGTCTTTCACATGCACTGTAAATTATTAAGCGATATGTGATACTTCTGAATTTAAATAGTCCTGCTAACTAGATGCAATAGACTTTGTGCATGCACACACACACACACACACACACACACACACACACACACACACACAGCTTCCCTGATAACAAGTAATGTCTGCAGTAGGAGACAATGTGGTAGTAGAAGAATTGAGATTTTTAAAAACATTCTATTTAATTTTATGAGAAACTTTTTTAAAAGTGAAAGTTCATTTAAATGGAGTGTGTTACCATTTGTAATTTTACTGGCACTTCCTGTCTGTGTAGAGGAAATTAATGCCCATTTTCACTTTCGTATAGGGACCAATATCTTAAACTAGACCTGGAAAACACATGTTATATTACATGCCAGTGTTTCATATGAGTTCTGCCTTAGGGGGACAGGTCATGCCTAATTACTGATTTTGTTTTTTTTCCGTTCTCATTCTTTCGCCTCCGTGAAACCCACACTACTTTTCTTATGCCTGGCCCTTTATTCTCCCGTTTCTGAACACTCTATTTGCCTATTTGCCTTAATGGGTTGATTAACAGGTAATAGTACACAACACATTTGTTATCACTGTGGTAATTTTATGTATTGTGTATAAAATATTCTTGGCAATCCACATTTTTTAATCTCCTGGGCTATGCTCACCAAGTTCATAACTAAACACAAAACTTATGAAAATAGAAAAAGTGAAAATACAATAGCTGCCTTTTCACTTTTCATTCTTTTATAAAATTGCTAAATTTTAATGAAAATTTAATATAGTATAATTGTGAAACACTGTGGAATATTTTCTCACTCGAGAGATATTTGTATATTCCATAACCCTCATCCATTGAGGTAACAACAAGAAAGAAATTATTTAGGCTCTCTAATATATACTTTCACATTTTTTACTTGATTATCCCAAATTCCTATACTCTTTCCTAGCAAATTGTACCACTCATTGTTTTATTCATATATTATGCCTATGAGCATTTCACACCTTATTCATTCTTCTTATACTCAATTTCCCTTCCCTCTTTCTTCCTGAAGAAAACTTACTTAGCCTGTGAGAGTAATCTCTTATGTCACCTCTTGCCAGATGGAAACCTAATTATCCATTCCTCTGCTTGTATAACCATTTTCTGTTGTTTACCTAATATAGCAGTCTTTAAATTTTATTTTCTTCAATGTGTTATTTTACGTGTGTAACTTGAGAACAAAGAATGGGTCCTTCTGTCAAATTTCTTACGGTATTTTGTGAAATTTTTTAATAAATGGCATTTTTGTTTCAATTAGGGATGAAAAGTAGATGGGAATGAAAAACTCCATTGGCGTGATACTCTTACTTGTAGAGATGCATTGTATATCAGAGGAGTGCTAGAGCAAATGAGAAAGCCCTGGGCTTGAGATCAGGAGAAGTTGCTTGCAATGATTTCCCTAATATTCGACATTATATACTTCTGGGTTTGCTACTTGAGTCTTCTGAGCTTCATTCTCTTTATCTGCTGAATATAAATAGAAATCCCCATGGCATCTTTATGCTTTAGAGATTTATGACTTAGATGTTGCAATCATAAAGTGAAAGCCATAAGTAAAGTGTGTGGGAAGAAACTATACAATGCTTCAGAGCACGGTCTTTAGAGACATACCTAACTTTATGTCCATTCCCTGTCACTCACCTTAGGCAATGACTTTGGTCACTTCTTCCCCACCCCAGGTGTTGGGATAGTCCACTGGAGACAACCTGGTCCTGGGGAAGGGCTTGGAATCTGAGTCTGTAGGGGCTGGCGTGGCATAGGGGTGGATCCATAGCCAGGGGCCTTGAGGTCAGTTCTGGTGGTGGGGCAGGCCTGAAGTGTCTATGGATACCAGCCTGAAGTCTGGGGCTGTGGGATAGGCCAAGTGTTGGGATCTGAGGCAAAGCCTGGTGCTCACTTTCCTCTCCTTCCCCAATCAGAGAGTATCTTCTCTCTGGGCTATGCCACTTGGAGTTTAGGGAGGGTGACATGAAAAATGTAAAAATGTTCTTCCTATACTTCTGTATGCAGCTTCTCGTATTTCTCTGCTACACCCAAATACTGTAATCTCACACTTCTTGTGAAGGTACTTTCCTGTGTGGATAGTTGCTCAAGCTGATGTGGCTTTTTTGGAAGGGACAAATTGAGTTTGGAGAGTCCTCTTTTACCATCTTGCTTTTTTTTTTTTTGAGACGGGGTTTCGCTCTTGTTACCCAGACTGGAGTGCAATGGCGCGATCTTCGCTCACCACAACCTCCGCCTCCTGGCCTCCTGGGTTCAAGCAATTCTCTTGCCTCAGCCTCCCGAGTAGCTGGGACTAAAGGCATGCACCACCATGCCCTGCTAATTTTGGTGTTTTTAGTAGAGACAGGGTTTCATCACGTTGACCAGTATGATCTCGATCTTTTGACTTTGCGATCCACCTGCCTCGGCCTCCCAAAGTGCTGGGATTAACAGACGTGAGCCCCATCTTACTTTTTAAATGGCCTTGAGCATTTTTATTAACTCCACTGAATTCTAGTTTTCCTTAAAATAGGGATAATATTCTCATCATAGATTGTTCTAAGTATTAAAATAAGACAATACATACAGGGCACTTAGTAAGTGCTCAATAAATGACAGTGGTGTTTGAAGCAGGTGGTGATCATAGCCTGTAATTTCAGATGACATTTGGCTTCAAGTAAATAATACAAAGATGAGTCATATTTATGTAAGAAAAACTACTTTTGCCTTTATCTTTTAATTAAAAATAAATTTTATTAAATGCAGGCGTGCATAGCAAAACAAATATTCAAAAAGCATATTTTTAAAAACAAAATTTTAAAATGATGATTTCGTACGTCTTCACAAATCATGAAATATTATCAAACTTCTTCAAATCATCTGTTTTACTTTAAAGAGTAAAATCATAGGCTCATCTCACTTATTTCACTTCATATAAACGTCCTGAGGTTTCATTTCTGAAGTGTTCTTCATAAATAAGGCCTCTCTGCTATCAATGATTGATCTCAAAGCAGAGAAACAGGAAAATGGGAGAAAATTAGAATGTCTATCTTTTGCATCCAACTGTTAGAGTTACCCTTAAGTTGTCTTGTATTTTAATGTCAAAAACTGAAAGGTGTGCATTATATTTGAATTTTCTTCAGCATCAACCTCATAAATCCTGTGCTTCTCTTTGTCCAATAAGAAAACAAAGACCGTGTGCTGGAGAAGCAGGTTGGTGAAAGCCTTTGTAGAAAGTAGGTTACTTTATAAGTTAGAGCCAACGACTTTGACAAATCTTTTTCTTAACTTCTTGTTTTACTTAATATGATAAACTAAGAACATATACTGATACCGTTGGCATTTTATAACTTGCCACCATGTTCACAAACACTCAGAGAAATTAACATAAAATAAAACTGTTATACACCAACTTACAGATTCCTATTCAGATTATAAAAGGGGGAATATCTGGAAGTCAGTAAATCAATACAGGATAATTTAAGGCAAAATACCACCCCAGTGAAAGAGATGATTTGGGGCAAAATGTGTTTTTCTTTTTCTTTTTTTTTATTGCATTTTAGGTTTTGGGGTACATGTGAAAGACATGTAAGATTATTGCATAGGTACACACGTGGCAGTGCGATTTGCTGCCTTCCTCCCCATCACCTATATCTAGCATTTCCCCCAAAGCTATCTCTCCCCAGCTCCCCACCCCCTGCTGTCCCTTCCCTATTTCCCCCCGACAGACCCCAGTGTGTGATGCTCCCCTCCCTGTGTCCATGTGTTCTCATTGTTCAACACCCAACTATGAGTGAGAACATGTGGTGTTTGATTTTCTGTTCTTGTGTCAGTTTGCTGAGAATGATGGTTTCCAGGTTGATCCATGTCCCTACAAAGGACATGAACTCATCATTTTTGATGGCTGCATAATATTCCATGGTGTATATGTGCCACATTTTCCCTGTCCAGTCTAACATTGATGGGCGTTTGGGTTGGTTCCAGGCCTTTGCTATTGTAAACAGTGCTGCAATGAACATTCGTGTGTATGCGTTCTTATAGTAGAACAATTTATAATCCTTTGGATATATACCCAGTAATGGGATTGCTGGGTCAAATGGAATTTCTATTTCTAGGTCCTTGAGGAATCACCACACCATCTTCCACAATGGTTGAACTAATTTATACTCCCACTAACAGTGTAAAAGTGTTCCTATTTCTCCACATCCTCTCCAGCATCTGTTGTCTCCAGATTTTTTCATGATTGCCATTCTAACTGGCGTGAGATGATATCTCAATGTGGTTTTGATTTTGATTTGTAT
>NW_016107415.1:4217748-4230845 GCF_001604975.1 Cebus imitator
TTTTTGAGAGTCTCACTCTGTTGCCCAGGCTGGCATGCAGTGGTGCAATCATAGCTCACTGCAGCCTCAAATTATTGAGCTCAAGTGATCCCCTCCTGAGTAGCTGGAACTACAGGCATGTGCCACCACACTGGCCTTTCCTTCCTTACTTCCTTCCTTCCTTCCTTCCTACCTTGCTTCCTTCCTTGCTTCCTTCCTTCTTTCCTTTCTTCCTCCCTCCCTCCCTCCTTCCCTCCCTTCCTTCCTTCCTTCCTTCCTCCCTCCTTCTCTCCCTCTCTCCCTCCCTTCCTCCATTCTTTCCTTCCTTCCTCCCTTCCTTCTTTCCTTCTGACTGTGTCTCATTATATTGCCTAAATGGGTCTCAAAATCCTAGACCCAAGTGACCCTCCCATCGGCACTTCCGAACTGCTGGGATTACAGATTAAAGCCATGGTACCTGGCCTATGGCATTTTTTCATAGGATGCTATCAGAGCAAGAATGACAAAAACACCATTACTTTCCTAGGTAGAAAAATTTTGGTACAAATGATTGTGGTTGTAAACATAGGCTGGGGCATGTGTATTATCACCAGTTTCTAGCTAAGCCTGTGTACCATCTTCAGACATGTCCAATTCTAAAAGAGAAGAGGGTTAGTATGAGGGTTGATTATGGACATAATTGATTTTTGTATGGTATATTATCATATGTTGCCCTTGATATGTGTAGATGACTACGTGGGAGCCACACTTATATTTTAGCCTCTAAGATATACTTAAATTTTAACTTTTCTCAGACTTAAGGAAGAATCATTTCAGTTTACCTATTACTTCACAAATTAAAGGCACTCTTTAGACATATTCATGAAGCCAATCTTACATACATCTACATTTCCATAATTATATATTAAAAAATAAAATGAGTGTTTTCTACTGATCATGCATTTTGATTTTAATTGAAGTAGGAGAGGGAAATCTGAGATGACATTAAAATGCTTAGGGACATTAGTGGATTGGAATGGCAATAAAATCCTTCAAAGTAATAGTATATTTATCTTCTTTTCTTAATGCTGCTTCTTCTGCCATTGGCCTAGGCTGTTGTAAATATAGCATCCATTGAGCTGAAATAATACTTTACAACTCTTGTTTTGTCATGATTCAGGCATAGGCTGAACACATAAAGGATAGGCAGTACCAAGTATACATTAGCTGCCTTGCATTGTCATTCAAATAACATTTAAAATGTATTTTGCTAAATTATTTTCCATTTTATTTACAAAGCTGGAGGCAATTACATAATATTATTTGCTGTTTTGGGGTAGAATTGGCTTCTTAATCCTGATTGTCTATACTTTGCTTCTAAAATGGAGGTTGGGGTGGACTGGATCGTTTTTGACTTCAGTTTTTCTCTTCTTCCTTTTGGTTTGCACAGATAATCAGGTTCAATAAGAATTTTGGACAGTTTAAAAAATGTGAATATACAGGAAATTTTAACTCTGCAGACCCGGGTTGCTCAAACATTGCATATCCCAAAGAAGGCCTGTTTTCAGGGCTGGCTTTTGACTAGCTCCTGCAAACTGAGCTCCCGCAATTTTTTTATTTGATGAGTGCTTTTGCAAGCCTAAGGCTTTGAACTGCAGTGTACTAGTATTTCCAGATAGTTTTTACAAACAGTATGATATATGGTGAACACCTGCTTTTTCTCTGATGTTCTGGAGCTTGAGTAACTGAGGTCAGTTTCACTAGCGCTGCCTACAGGGCTGAGTCCCAGTTAAAAACCCTGGATATCTAGACCAGGGAGAGCTTTTTTGCATGTCTTGTCTTCTTGCTGGAAGAATTAAATGTGATCTATGTGACTCCACTGGAAGGCAACACTTGGAAGCTTACAACTGGTTTCCTACAGACTTCGCCTCATGCACCTTTTCCTTTTGCTCATTTTGATCTGCATTCCTTTGCTCTCACCGGCAGTAAATAGGAGTATAACACTTCTAGGATACCACCTAACCTGAGGGTGGTTTTTGGACCCCTGACACAGTGGGCTGTGCTCCAGTTTTAGCTGTAGTAGTGCGAATACACTTTGGACACCACAGGCTGTCAGTTTTAGATTTCTAGTCTTTTATGGCACCTATTCCTCTTCCTGTCCTCTTTTCGTAAATCAGATAAGCCTCGTCTCAGCTCCTTATTTTTTCCATTGTGCTATTCTACTTTACTCTACTCGTCTGCTCTAATGAAAACAATGAAGGCTACAAAAATAACCCCTGTGAGAAGAAAATATTGGAATCAATGGAATACCCCAAATGGGTCATTGTTAATAATTTCCACTCTTGTCCCTCAATTCATTCTATTCTTGTCATCCTCTTTTCTGGCTCTCTCTCCCCACCAAATCAACTGAAATCCCTTTGCCTGGCCTTCAAGACAGCAAAAATCTAGTTTTCCGTCATCTGGTCTATTTTATTTAACACTACTTTGTAATTATACCTTCTTTTGTGTAAGCTTAGTTTGTCCATGTTATAATTCCCAGATTATATTCATTATTAACTCAATGATACACTCAGCAACTCTCTTAATAAAAATCTCATTTTTTAATTAAATTTGGTGTGCCATACAGAGTTAGACATTACGAATATACAAATAAAAACACAGATATCTTGCTTTTATGGAGTTTACAAGCCATACGATAAGTATACAAATAATTAACTCCTTACAGTTATGGGAATGTTTTGAAGAAGAAACATAGCTTTGCTTAAGTCTCCTTACCTATATTTGTATTATCTCTTTTCCCATTATCCAACGTCCTCCTACCTACAGTAAGAGAAAAACTATTAATAGGTGTGATATTTAAAGTTATTCTAAGAAATACTGGAAAATTTATATACTTTGGCAGTATAATTTAGAATGAGTTCTCATATATTCACCAAACTGGGAGCTAAAGGAAATCTCTCTGAAAGAGACACAAATCTTTTCAGATTTCTTCTTCACTGTGGGATAACTCTTCCCAATTTTATCCCTTATCACATTAAATACAACCTAGAAAATACCCTTCACCCAGTGACCCTCGTAAAAATAATAGTGTGAGCCACAGTTTTTTGCTGCATATGTATTAACTAAAGAAAATTAAAATGTATTTTATAATTTTTTTTTTTTGCCACAGCTTCTGAAACAAAGTGGGATCTTATTGTTTGTGTGTGTGTGTTTTTACTTTATGTTCTTTTTGTTTTTGTTTTCTGAAAACATATTGTTTTGCTGCTTGTGATATTATTAGTGCTTATACTAAATGACATTTTACTTGCTATATAAGATCAATATTATCGTATATGTATAATTCAGCAACTCAAATTCTGCTATAAAACACACATGCACACACATGTATACACAAACACTCATACACTGATGCCATATGTTTAAACAATTATTTCTTATCTAGCAATAAGAGGACCAAGGCAACTATTTCATCATATTCCTTATTTGCTTCCCAAATTTTATATATTTTAAATATTTCCAGAAATTAGGAACTTGGCTAGCCCCTGGTATTTTGGCAATCTCTCTGCGTAGTCTAATGTAACTTTTTGTGTAATACAGAGATAAGGTAAGTTAGGATTCATTTTAAAATTCAGATTAGGACCCTAAACCCTAATATTTGAATACTAAAGAGAACTTCAAATATATATTTTTTTCTGTTGAACACTTCCAACAACAGTAAAATAGCAACTCTAAAGGGAAGAGACTTGACACGGTTCACGTGCTTATTTTTAAAAATTCATTTTGCAATATGAATAGGGCACCATTATCTAAATTTCACAGATGAGGAAACTGGGAATCCCCTCTGTGACACTGAATATTAAGCCCAGGGTCACAGCAAAAGAAATTAAAATAGATCAAGGCCATTAACTACAATATTAGTGCCCATTGCATCACAAATAACTCCCACTTTCGGGTTCTTTTCACCTTCATGATGGCATTTCTATCTTTATTTCCTACTCTGAGTATTTGTATCCATCTACATATCGCTTTAACTTTATAACAGGAGTTTTTAGTAAACAAACTTGTTAATTTCTTGTAAAATTTTCTCAATCCATGAGATAATCCTATTAGTAAATGTTGTGTTGATGATTTAAAATTCTTATTTATATTATCATGTGTTTAAAAATAATTGGAGATGGCTTAAAGAAGCACAGACAATAACTTGAGGGAGCATGAATCAACAGTAATTAATGAGTTATTAACCGATAAAAGAAAATATGCTTGTGAGTGTCCTGTCTATTAAAATAAGAAGGTTGAAATGAATTGATCATCTTTAAAAACATATAATATTTAACCATATAATTATAGTTCAGTTGTTAAGAATTTGGGAGTTCAATCAGAAAATCCAGGTTCAAATTAGAATATCAATCACTCCCTAGCTGAGGGACCTTGAGAAAGTCACAAAACATCTGTAAGCTTCAGTGGAGTAACTGAAAAAGGTAATAACAATCGTATAGTGTGAGAATTAAATGACATTATGAATGTTAACAACTTAGTCCCCTACCTGGAACTTAGTAAGAACTTAATTATGATTACGTGTTGTTTTAAAATTACATATAAAGTCAACCAGAATAACAATATTTACTATACCTCCTGCAAAAACCTGTTAAGTGCATTGTCTCTTTTAATCCTTTACAACTGCACCATAAAGGAATCATTACGGAGGAAAAATCTCCCGCTAAAGTCTTCATATGTGGGGTAATATATGGCAGGGTTGGCTGGTTACTGAAGTCGGCTTCATAAAACAGTCTTAAATCCTCTGCTCAGCTTCCGCATCATTCATACGGAGGCAATTAAATAACAAATATATAAGTTCCTGGTTTTTATTAGTGCCCATTTAGATACATATAAACTTTCTATTTACCATGCTACATTTACATTGGTGATTATTTCTGGCTAAATTAAATGCCACATGACTAATAATATTAGTTTGATAACATATTTCAGTTTATTACAGGTATCACAGTGGTTTCTTGGGGAACAAGGGTGGGGAGAAGACTCACCTACAAATGAATGAGGCTGGAGAGAGATTCTGCTAAATTACTGAAGTTAAAGAACTGTTGTCAAAATAGGATCTGAGACTTGTTACTTTGACATTGTGAAGCACAATAGTGAATGACATTATGAAGCACAACAGCGACCCTTGATGATCAAGGACAGATTTCAGGATCAGCCAGGATACTGCATAGTTTTCCTATTTAACATTCTCCAGAGGCAGAAACTGGCTATTGTAAAGTTACGAATAAATGATCATTTTAGCAATTCTTTTCATAAGATAACTAAAAGATTCAAATGTGATGAGCAAAGTTACTCAGATAGTATGACCCAATATAAAATTATTTGGAAAAACATATTTTGTTGATTCTGATATTGGATAAAGTCAAGAAAACCAATCAATACTTTATTTAACACACATTTTTGTTCTTACTGGTGGTATACAAAGGCCCTCCGATAACTTTGGGAATCTGGAAATGGATTAGCAAAGTCCAAAATTCAAGGAGGTTGTAGCTTTGTATGAGATAAATACAATACACAATAACAATACTAGTGTAATAGAGACAATGAAGGGACATTCATATTTGAGCAGAAAGTCATTCTGTGCTCAGACTGGTGTAGACATATCTTATTATGTAGCCGTAGGGAGGGATGATCATTAATATTTGGAAGGCAGCAGAGGTATTACCACAAAGGACATTCAGTTCTAGGGAAGGTTTTTAGGAATGAAAATTTCTCAATGAATGGTAAGAAATTCTGCTTGGTTGGGAGTGAAATGTTCAAACTTAAGGCAACGTCACTATAAACATTACAATTGTTCCAATGTATCTTGTGTGTTGATGATCCTATCCAAAGCTAAGTCATATTTCTGACTAACTGAAACTCTATCTTTGCTTTTCTCACTCGTTAGAATATCTCAATGCAAGTGAGTAACGTAAATCTACTCTACTTCATTTAAAAATAAGTAATATTTTTAATATACTCACTAGCAGAGGATACTTGGAAATATATCATTTAAATCTCACTCATGGACATTTAGTACATCAGTCTATTAACACTGTCAATAGTAGGACTATGCAGACAGTTTGCCTCAGTTCACATGTTCAGAGACAAAGATGAACATGAGGAGTGGCTAATTGCACTGGTTTTCTGAACTTAAAGCCTTCAGACTTTCTAAATGGCTCTTCTCTTTAATATAGAGCCTAATGTTCTTTTGCAAGTTGTCCTGTATATCTATAAATTGTTTTTCTGCCATGCTCACTAACATATTGCTTTCACATCAAAGTTGAAGAAATAGGCAATTCTCAGGTGCACTGTTATGTCCCAGTAGTGGGTCTTAGAAAAGAGAAACATATAATTACTTCTATTCTGGTGTAAATTTTCAAAATGATACACAATTAGTGAATTGATCTGGCAAACTCCCCTAAGGAAATCCACTCCTCAGAGTGCTCATTAGCTCTCCAGAATTCAGCACTGTTTCAGCTCCTTTTCTTACTAAATAGCAGCTCCCCTAGGGTGAGCTCTATTATGTTTTCCATTCCTGAATTTCTTTAGCAACAAGATTTGTGTATAATAACCACTGAAAGTCCCTCCCATCTCAGCAAGTAAATGCTGGCAATGTTACCTTAACCTGTTATGAAGAATGGGACATGACATTTGCTCTTGTAGTTAGGGCACTGCTAATTTCTTCCCTGTGAATGGTCCTCATCCTTTGCGGAAACTTTGCCTTTTCTGTCCTTCTCACTAATTCACTGATTTTACTGATTATCCTGATTACTTTTAACAATAAATATCTGTTAGATCAAGCTTGTCCAACCTGCAACCAGTGAGCCACATATGACTCAGGATGGTTTTGAATGCGGTTCAATACAAATTTGTAAACTTTTTAAAACATTATAAGTGTGTGTGTGTGTGTGTGTGTTTAGCTCATTGGCTATTATTAGTGTTAGTATATTTTATGTCTGGCCCATGACAATTCTTCCAATGTAGCCTGGGGAAGCCAAAAGATAGGACACTCCTGTGTTAAATGCTCCTCCTGTACTATTAGTCATATCCATAAACAGAATGTTTTCAGTGACACTCTTCCTTGCATTTTGACCTCATATTTATTGAAATTTATGCCAACACTTGTAGCTATGTAAGGATTGTATGTTTAAAATAATATATTCATATTTAATCTTAAATTAAAATAATGATAGAAACTTGGCTATATTTTGAATATACTGAAATAAGGGAAGCCAAATGTGGAGTCAAACCTACTTCTACTTAGTACAAAAAATAAATATTTTGAAAATCTGTTACATTTCAGGGGAGGGGAAACTTCAAATATGTACAACTTGACCCTGGACTTTAAATGGCTGAATTAGCAAGTTGTACTTTCCAGAGATTCAAAAGAATCAATAATAACTAAACATAACACACATACAAAATAAAATAAAAATAAAAATACTCAAGAATAGTGGAGCTTTGGAAATAATTTTTCCACTACTAAAAACTCCTTGAGTAGACCATATATGCCCTTACCCAGCTGAGAGCTCAACATAGGAATATAGGTTTTTGAAGTTGAGGAGAAAATTAAAAGTGTTACTAATCTGTTTTCATTTGTCATATGAAAAATTGACAGTGACACTACAAAGGATCTTCAGAATATTTAGAAATTTTTTCAATAACTAAAGTACCTGTCATGTAAAAACCAAAAACTACAACACAAAAACTGATGCATGGTTTGATCTGAAATATAACATTTGAATAGAATATTTCATAGGAAGGTTGACCTAGAAAATCTTAGGTGGACAATCATTTAAATATGGTACAGATATTACTATAATCTACATAATTTAATAATTATGTGTATATATACATATATATTCACTAACAAAGAAAAATCTCAGGGTGATATCAGTAGAAGCAGAAAAAGCATTTCACAAAATCTAACACCCATTCATAATAAAAACTCTTAGTAAACTAGGAATGAAGGAGAACTTTCTCAACTTGATAAAGAACATCTGCAAAAAACCTATAACTAACATCATACTCAATGATGAGAAATTCAAATTTAAAATCATCTAAAGCTTAGTTTGGCTGGATATAAAATTCTGGTTTGAAACTTCTTTTCTTTAAGGATATTGAATATTGCTCCCACCCTCTTCTGGCTTGTAGGGTTTCTGCTGAGAGATCTGCTGTGAGTCTGATCGGCTTTCCTTTGTGGGTATGACAAACCCACAGCCAATATCATACTGAATGGGCAAAAACTGGAAACATTCCCTTTGAAAACTGGAACAGGACAAGGATGACCTCTCTCACCATTCCTATTCAGCATAGTATTGGAAGTTCTGGCCAGGGCAATCAGGCAAGAAAAAGAAGTAAAGGTTATTCAGTTAGGAAAAGAAGAAGTCAAATTGTCTCTATTTGCAGATGACATGACTGTATAATTAGAAGACCCCATTGTCTTGAAGTAGGAAAGACCACAAACAAAACTCTTGAACACCGAGCTTGGAAGGAAGTGCTGATTTATTTGGCCAGGAGCTGAATGCCCCAATGGCCGAGCTCCGCAACAAAGAAAATCCTTGCCCTTGTAAAGGCTTACCACTCTAGGAATTACATGTGAAAGGGTCTTGATCCATGAAGTAGGCATGAGGTATGTGACTTAGGTGGGGGTCTGATCATGTTTAAGTAAAAACAATGCCTTCCAGAAAGATTCCTCCATGCCATATCTGTGATCTAGAGATGGGATTGTGGTTAGCAGTAGGGGTCTTATCCTTAACCTGACAAGCAGTGCCAACCAGTTCCTCCTCTGACTTCTAACTTCTCCTTTTGAGATGCAATGTAGAAGGCTGAAGGGGAAATGGCCTTAGAAGCTGAAGAAGATTAAGGGCCTCCTTCCTCATTACCACCTTTGAGACTCTCACTGATAACATTAGTGAGAGGTCTTACTCTCATTCTCATTTTCATGATCCTTTGAAGAAACTGATTGATAATGATGCATATAACATACTTGTGATGTGGTTTTCTGGTTAACTACAACAGTGATGAATATTTTAATCATCTGAAGGAATGTGGGGGGCAAACAAGGGAGTAGCAAACAAATACCTATTATTATTGCAACACTTATGATGAGAGTCTTGAATCCCCCCAAGGATGAGAACCAACCTCCAAACAAGGACTCAGGGTTAAATCCGTGCCATTCCTGCACAGGCGTGTGTACCAGCTTGGTCATGTCTCTTACAATATCCTCAACTGCTTGCCCCTGGTCATCTATGTGTAGGCCGCAGTTGATTAGACTGAATTTTCCCCAGACTCCTCCTTCAGCTGCGAGCAAATAATCTGAGGCCTACTTGTTCTGATAAATTGCATTTCTCAATTGAGTTTCTTGTTGGGCCAAAATGGACAGAACTTTTCCTATTTCATTAGTGAATATTTTCAAAACAGTCTGCAACCAGATGATTCGATTGAATATGTAAATAGGGGCCCAGTATCCCCATGAGCCATCCTCCACCCACGTCGCCAGCCCATAATACTCAATAATTATCTCCAGTGGCCATTCATTATCTTTCCATTCCCCCATCTTTAGACTTCTTTTCTCCCAGGTGGAGTAGAGTGGATAACCTAACAACTCACCTGTCTTCACAGATAATAGAAAAAAAGAAGGTTTGATGATGCCTATGACACAGCTACCTGGCCATCTTTCAGGCTGTTGAACATGTGCTCTATGTCCACATATCCAGTACAACCCAGCTGGTGCCATCCAGTCTCTCTGATACCCAGGATGATTCCAAGCATCATGTAATGTTGGAAATTTTAGGAGGGGGTTTTTCTCTGTCTAATTTGAGCTCCACCAGGTTACAGTGTCCACTGTTGCATTATACAGTTGTTGCCCTAAACAGCTAAGCTTTCCTACTGGAACACTGAAGTCTTTGCCTTCTCTATCTAAACAGTATTGTCCAATAACTGAAACCTTTAAAACCCAGGAAGTGTTGGTTTGCATTTTTTGAACTGAGGTCAGGTCAGGGACAGGGTCAGAGGGTACTAAGTCATGGTCTTCCCGTGGCCATTGATCACCCATAGTAATTCCTCCACATATATAGCAAGAAGTTACATTAAGGGAATGGGCCATATTTTCAGCAAGTTGGAGGAAGAAGTTCTTTGTCTTTGTTGGAAGCTCCAGCATTGGCTCATTTAATATATCATAGAAGGGCTGGTACACTGGCTGGGCTGAGAGTTTTTGGATTTTTCCCTGAATCTGGATACCGACTCCAGGGTCACGTTCTTTTTCATCAATTCTTAGCATTACACTCCCCGCTTTTTCCCATTTGGGGTCTTGGGGGTTTGCAATTATTAATTCTACTGGATTACAATGTCCTGAGACACAGGGGACATTACCCTATGGGATGGTGTCCCTCCCTTTTACAAGGCAAATGGGATCATCTTTATCATTTTTCCAAGTGGCCATGTGACGCCTGACCAATAAAGGCAATCATAGCACCAGTAGGTTTTCTGGCAGATATACTTATGCTCTTTTGTTCCCATCCGAGGAAACCACAGCACCCCTCCCCTCACTGGAAGGATAGGCACTGATGGCTGCACAGGCATCAAACTTTAGGGTGACTTGTTTGGGGCTTCCCTTCTCCTCTGTTTTAGCTATTAACTTAGTAGGGCTCTTCCATCACCTTGTTATGAGTTTAATTTCATGGTCGTGTGCATAGGGGGTTCTGATGGATCATAGCAGACATTGGGTTGTCCATCCCCTGGGTTACACACCTTATACTGAGTAACATTATATAAACAGGTTCCTTTCTGTGTCCCTGTGCACTCATAAGAACTCTAGAACAAAGGAATGGCGGTAACTTTCCATCCTACCTCAGTAACCTGGTGCACACACTGACAGCATTCTCTGAAATCAGTTAATGCCCCAACTGTATAAGTCCAAATTTTAAGGAGAATGAGTCCCACAATGAATTTCCTCATGCTTCAGCCTGGTGTGGACCAGCCAGCTTCTGGGATGTGGCTGGAGCAAGGCTTGTTGTCCTTCTTAAGGTGATTCTGCAGTCATGGTCTGGGTCTGGTCTAGCTTCCCCAGTTTCAGCCACTGCAGGCTTTATGAAGCTGTGGTGCATCCAGGCTGGGATTTCCTTTACCTTCACACCTGTGGGAGTGGTCAAGGTCATGGTCTGGGGTCCTTTCCACCGTGGCTTCAGAGTGACTACATTCCAGTTCTTTGTCCACATGCGATCACCTGGTAAGAGAGGGTGAACTGGAGAGAATAAGTTTACAGGGCATTTTTCATTCACCCAAGTATAAATATCCTGAGTGACTTTTTCCTAAAGCTTGTAGCTGTTGTCCTAGCTCAGTCTCTCCCCACTCCTGAGGAGTTCCCAGGAGTGCCCGCAGTATGGGAGGGGGCCTATGATATAAGACTTTATAGGGGGAATATCGCGTTTTCTTAGCGGTGGTACATCTAATTTTGAATAATGCCAAGGGAAGTGCCTGCACCCACTTTAATCCTGTTTCCTGGCACATTTTCCCTAAGCTATTCTTAATAGTTCAGTTTATCTGCTTCACCTTTCTGGACCTCTGTGGTCGGTAGGCAGTGTGCAGCTTCCAGGTAATATCCAATGTCATTGCCGTTTTCTGGACCAAATATGCTACAAATGCTGGTCTGTTGTCTGATCCGACATGCAGTGACAGTCCAAACCTAGGGGTGAGATCTCAAAGAAGCATAGGGGTTACTTCCTGGGCCTTTTCAGTCCTAGTCAGGAAGGCCTCTAGCCACCCTGAGTATGTGCTGTGACATGTAGTACATCGCTGTGCCACAGTTTTGGTCAGGGCTGATAAGTGTGAGATGTAAAAATACCAGCCTAACAGCTTCTCAAGTGACTCTTGGCCTGAATGAGTGGTTTCGTGCATGGCCTGTATAGCCACAGCCCCCAGTAGGGGCGGCACCGCTACTCTTCCATCTGGAAGCCAGATCCATCCCTCTTTAATTAGTTGCCCCTCTCTGCTTGGAGAAAGCCCTTTTCCTCCTTAGAGTAGGTGGGCACCAAGTCAGGCATCTGAGGAATCAGAGGGGCTGCAACTGCTGCTCGGTAGGGTGTAGATGCCGCCTTATGAACTGCTGAATCAGCTCAGGAATTTCCCAGGCCTGCGGAGATATGGGCCCACTGATGTCCTTGACAGTGCACGACTGCCACCTGTCGTGGCCTCCAAACTGCTTCTAGCAACTGCAAGATTTTGTGTCGCTACTTTATTTCTTTTCCCCCTGAATTTAACAGTCTTTTTTCTTTGTACAGTGCCCCATGTACATGAAGAGTTAGAACGGCATAACAGGAATCAGCACAAATGTTTACAGCCTTATCTTTACTCAGTTCTAGGGCTCGGGTCAGAGCAGTAAGTTCAGCTTTCCGAGCCAAAGTACCTGGAGGCAGGGACTTGGCCTCGATTACAGTGTCCAGAGTTACTACTACGTAGCCTGCATCCCTTTCTCCTCATGGATTATCACAACTGCTTCCATCCACATGCAGCTCCCTGTCTACAACTGTCCATGGTTGATCCCAAAGATCGGGCCTGCTATAATAAACTGAGTCCAACATTTCAACACAGTTGTGTTCAACCAGGTCCTCTGACGTCGGGAGCAGAGTGGTGAGGTTTAAGGTGTTGCAGACCTCAGTGGCGATGCAGGGATTTTCACATAGCAGGTTCTGGTATTTGTTAAGCTAGCATTTATCAACCAATGATGTCCTTTGGCATTCATTAGAGCCACTACTGTGTGGGGTGCTTTGATATTTAAGTTTTGCCCCAGAGTTAGTTTATCAGCCTCTGGTGCTAGCAGACCAGTTGCTGCCAGGGCCCTTAAACATGGGGACCATCCCTTGGAAACTCTGTCCACATGCCTGGAGAGATAAGCTTCAGGCCTGGTCCAAGGTCACACTCTCTGTGTTAGAAATCCAACTGCCATTTTTTCTCTTTCTGTCACATACAATGTGAAGCATTTTGTTAAATCAGGTAATCCCAAAGCCGGGGCTGAAATAAGTTTTTTTTTTTTTTTTTTTTTTTTTTTTTTTTGGGGGTTTTTTTTTTTTTTTTTTTTTTTTTTTTGAGACGGAGTTTCG
>NW_016107415.1:4230893-4236718 GCF_001604975.1 Cebus imitator
TGAGTAGCTGGGATTACAGGCACGCGCCACCATGCCCAGCTAGTTTTTTGTATTTTTAGTAGAGACGGGGTTTCACCATGTTGACCAGGATGGTCTCGATCTCTTGACCTCGTGATCCACCCCCCTCGGCCTCCCAAAGTGCTGGGATTACAGGCTTGAGCCACCACGCCCGGCCCTGAAATAAGTTTTGATTTTAGTTTGTGATAGGCCTGAAGCTGCAGGGATCCCTATTCAAAGTGTTCCTTGTCTCCCCACTTCATCACTTTGTATAGGGGTTTGACCAGTACTGTGAAGTTTGGAATCCACAATCTACAGAAACCCACAGCCCCCAGGAACCCCCTCACCTGCCTTCTAGTCTCAGGTTCTGGCAGATTGCAAATGACTTCTTTCCTCTCTGCTCCTAGGCCATGCTCTCCCTGCCGGATGGTGAGCCCCAGATATCGCATTTGCTGTTGGCAAATTTGGGTTTTTCTTTTAGATGCTTTATACCCACAGTCCTCCAGGTACGGAAGTAAGGCATCTGTTCCTTTTGCACACCTGACTGCTGCGGGGTGTCTCAATAGAATGTCATCAGCATATTGGAGCAACACACAGCCTAGTCTTTAGAAGGAAAATTTGGAGATCACGGGCTAGTGCCTCCCCAAAGATGGTGGGAAAGTTCTTGAACTCCTGGGGGGCCGGTTCCAGGTATACTGGGTGGTTACACCTGTCTCTGGATTTTCCCGTTGAAAAGCAAATAGCTTCTGACTCTCCACGGCCAGTCTAATGCTAAAGAAAGCATCCTTTAAGTTCAATCAGGTGAACCAACTATCCTCCACTGGCAATAATCCCAACAGCGTATACGGGTTGGGTACAGTTGGGTGCAAAGTCACTGTAGCCTGATTAACCAAACACAAGTTCTTCACTGGCCTGTAGTCTTTGGTCCTTGGTTTAGGAACAGGCAAGAGGGGAGTGTTCCATGGAGACTGGCAAGGAACTATAATTCCATAGTCCTTGGTCTATGGATGCCTTCGAGAGCTTCCCTTTGGACTGGGTACTGTCTCTGTCTGACGGGCAATGGCCCTGGCTTTACTTTGATAACCACAAGGGCTTGGTTTAATGCCAGCCCTGGGGGATTGTCCTCTGCCCAGACCCATGCCCATTTCTTGGCTAGAGCAGGGATTATTTCTCCTCCTGGTTCAGTTAGAAAGAGTCTCCATTCCTCCTCCCACTGGACTGGGAGGGCCATGATAATCCCTGCCTAAGGCGGTTTTAGCTCCAGGGAGCCTTATCAGTGAACATAATAGTAGCTCTTAGTTGCTTAACAGATTTCTCCTCAAGAGGGTTAGGGGGCAGTCCAGCATGTACAAGAACTGATGTATAACCTCATGGCCTCCCACTGAGCAGGTCTGGGGTAGGCAAAAAGACTGCTTTTCTGAAATTCTAGTTGCCCCTATTATGTCTATTATCTTGCTGGCCAAAGGGGCCATCGCTGTGTACCTTTACCTAGCCAAGCTGACAAATAAAATTAGCTAGCGCAGCCTACCTACCATAGATGGAGGAAAGAATTTTGGCATTAATTAGTAAATAACAATAAGCCTAACTTAAATACTTTCTTTTTCTAGCATACCTGTTTATTTAAGAGTTCAACTATTCTCTCCCTATGCTATTTTCCTCTGGTACATGAACATACTCAATGTCTCTTTACAAATCAGTTCCTTTACATATACATCCTCTAGTTTTTGCTTGTTTTCACTTTCCAAGCAATCAGTAAAATCATGTCCATAGAATGCACCTGCACAGTCTCGTACAAAATAAGCCTCCAATAATGATTGGAAGTTATTAGAGTTCTTTCTATGATTTTAATAATTATAAAGATAATGTATATATTTCTTCAGATTATTATTCAATTGTCTTGAAATCTTGGACTTCTCATTCTTCCCTTGATTGCTGCCTGTTGCTTACAGTGAATTTTTTCAGTTTTTCGTTAATTTGTTTTTAGGTAAAATTTGGAAGAGTTCTTTTTACTGCTGGGAATTTCTTGCAGCCTAAGTTGTAAAAATGTCATTCCATTGTTCTAGGAACCACAGTAGTATTAACCACTTGGGAAAACTATTTTTGGTAGTATTTTGGCTTGTGATTTGCTGCTGAAAGCATCAGAATAAATTTAAGTCCCTAATGTGTATGACATTTAGAGATCTTCCCTGGATAGTACATGAGTCATACAAGTGGAAGCAGAGACCTCCATAAAGCCAGCATTGCATAAGGAAGGGCTTACCCATGGTGAAACACTGGACTAGTCACCAGAGAAGAAAGTCAATTAAGCAACAACTCTAAGTCAGTGGTTTACAAACTGGGCTGTACATGAGAATCACCTGGGCTGCTTTCAAGCAAACAAATGCACAATAAAGGAACAAAACCCAGGATGCATAGGTCATTTCTAGCAGCGTAATTAAATCAGAATATCTGTTGGCACTAACATTTATGTAAAGCTTCACAAGAAATTCCAATGTGCATCCAAGTTTAAGAACCACTATTAGAGGTAATCTTCTGTGAGAATCTAGGACCCTAGTGTTCATTATACTTTTTGTTGTGAAACTATGGTTGAGAAGGCACTAAATAATTTGTTGCTCCCTAATTGCTACAGTGTTAAGACATTTATGACACGGAGGCTAGAATCTGTGCTTTACACCACAGTAACCATTCACATGTGGTTATTTTAATTCAACTTTAATTACTTGTTAAACAAATCAGTCTCTCATTCATGTTAGCCACATTTCAGAGGCTTAATAGACACATATATTTAATGGCAACTGTATTGAATGGCACAGATATAGACTATCCATCATTTTAGAAAGTTCTATGGGATAGCATTAAGCTAGAAAGCTAGAATATCTTCCTGAGGCAGTCAGCTCTATTACTCTGGAAAATTACCCAGAAGAAATTGTTAATTCTCAAATGTAAGTTTTGAACAAAAATGTAATTAAGGCATATAAGACAAAATAATGTTAGTTTATGTCCTTTATTATAGAAGAGTTACACAGGATTTTACGTCTTAAGACTTTCTCTATGATTGCATCACATTGAAGTTTCTCATTTTACAATTAAGAAACCCAAGAGAAGTTTAGCAGCTTCTCCAACCCCAGATGGCTAGTTGAAATAAGAAGGGGTAAATTGCGATAGAGAGAGAAATGAACCCAGAGCCGGGCTACTGCTCCACAGAGTAACCAGGTGCAGGTGGGTATATTAAAATACACAAATACAGTTCCAGAGTACCTGGGGCTAAGACACAAGGACGGTTTTTGTCCGTCTATAAGCCCAGCATGATATGAGTGATGTGTAGATGCAGCATCTATAAAAAACAAGGTGGCATCAAAAATTCTGACGAGGCTTGCTGCTAGAGTAAGATTCTCAGGAGTCTTTGGCTTAAATTAGCTCAGTACTTGCAGAGCTGCATCACAGTTTCCTCTATTGAACTATTTAGTGTGGCCATAAATCAGTGCTTCTTTGTTCCTTCAGTTCTCCACACCCTCCACGGCCTGAAGCAGCCCAAGATGTTTACATTCCATTCCAAATGCACGTGCTTTTACACAGCTCATGGTTATGAGAATATCTTTGGATATTCGTGGAGTTATCCATCATGTAGAATAAGTTAAATTCTGTTTTGTAATTATTATTGTAGAAATTCAAGTAAATGCCAGAATAGAGTTTCTAAAATACACTCCTCTGGAACACTCTCTCTTCTGTTATCTGAGTCTTAGACAAATCATTTCTTTTGTAACTCACATTTTTTATTAACTTTGACTCTTCAGTGGTTTGTTTGAAAAAGCTCACTACAGAGACATTTAATGTAACAGATATACTCCCCACCTCCAACATACATATATATTTCTCCCTTAAGATAAAGAATAGACTAGTAGTATTCATCAACAGAAAAATACTCAGATTTCTTTTTTTAAAAAATGCAAGTCTAGTGACTCATTTTTCAAACATTATGTCAAAGAATTGGCAGCCATCAATTCATTGAACAAAATTATTTATGTATTTGTTTATTTATGTATCTACCTATTTAGATTAAATTTGATTTGCTGTTAAGTGTGAAAGGTCCTTTCATATCTACCTGGAACCTTTCTTTAGGTGCTATGAGCCTCAGAATCATCTTTAAAAATATACTCACTCTCAGGAAGGTTACCATGTTAGTACAAATCAACATCAATGGCTTTCTCTTGGCACCGTCCTTTAGACTACAAGATGAGGACTTTGATGTAAACTAGACTGGAAACAAGTCTTTTGTGTCTCCAACAGTTTAGCGTATACTAGTTTGTTGAGAATGACGTGCCATAGTTCTCACAAAAACCCGCCTTCCCTAACAGTACTCTCAGAAGATTCAAAGTAGAAAAGATTATTTGAAACAGGGGCTTTAGCCATCCTTATGTAATGAGAAAAAGGGGCCTACAGATACATAAATGGTGAACAAGAGCACAAAAGGAATGTTCAGAATCATTAGTCAATTAGAAAAATGCCGATCAAAACACCAATAAACCTATGGTAATTGTATTTGGTGTTTTAATTCGTTTTTGTTTTGTTTTAATGTTTTCAACAGTTCTCTGTCAACAAGTCCTCAAAATTTATTTTGAAAGTTTGTTGACCTGGTAAAAGAATCTTAACATTGCAACTCAATAAGACCAGAGCAAATATCTTTTTCTTCTTCAGCTAAATTTGAATATCATTCTGGGATTCATGACCTAATTGCTCTGTAACTAACTCAGATTAGGCAGTCACTTGCAGAACTATGATGAGACAAAAATAAAGGAAAACAGTTTCATTTTTTCTTCACACAGAGGTTATAAACTGGTAGCCTACAGTCCCTATGTAGCCAACAGGTATACTCTGGGCAACAGCATGGTTGTTTTAAAACTAAGTTTTACCCCAAAGTGTAAAAACCCTGGAAGACAAACTACAATACTATTTAGGACATAGAAGCAGGCAAAGATTTCATGATGAAGATCGCAAAACCAATTGAAACAGAAGCAAAAATTGACAAATGGTATCTAATTAAACGACAGAGCTTCTACACAGCAAAAGAACCTATCAACAGAATAAACAGACAACCTACAGAATGGGAGAAGTTTTTAAAACTACGCATCCAAGAAAGGTCTAATATCCAGCATCTATAAGCAACTTAAAAAAATTTACAAGAGAAAAACAATCAACCCCAATAAAAAGTGGGCAAAAAACATAAGCAGACACCTCTCAAAAGAAGACATTTAAGTTGCAAACAAACATATGAAAACAAGTTCAACATCATGGATCATTACAGAAATGCAAATCAAAGCCATAACGAGAAACCATCTCACACCAGTCAGAGTGGCTGTTATTGAAAGTAAAAAAATAATGGATGTTGGTGAGGTTAAGAAGGAAAAAGGAACATTATACACTGTTGGTGAGAGTAAAGATTGGTTCAATCATTGTCTACTAAAGTGTGGCAATTCCTCAAAGACCTAAAGACAGAAACACCATCTGATCCAGCAAACCCATTACTGGATATATAACCAAAGTAATATAAATCGTTCTGTTATAAAGACACATGCACCTGTATGTTCAGTGTAGCACTATTCAGAATCAGTCTAATGCCCATCAATGATAGACTGGCTAAAGAAGCAAAGATATGGAATAAACCTAAATGCCCATCAATGATAACTGGATGAAGAAAATGTGGTACATATACACTACGAAATACTATGCAGCCATAAAAAAATATGAGATCCTGTCCTTTCCAGGGACAAGGATGGAGCTGGAGGCCATTATTCTTAACAAACTAACACAGAACAACAAATATATATATA
>NW_016107415.1:4236733-4271117 GCF_001604975.1 Cebus imitator
TATATATATACATATATATATATATATATATATATATCTCACTTGTTTTCACTTATAAGTGGTATCAAATGATGAGAACACATGAACACATAGAGGGGAACAACACACACTAGAGCCTACTGTGGAATACAAGGAGGGAATGTATCAGGAAAAACAACTAATGGGTACTAGGCTTAATACCTGGGTAATGAAATAATCTGTATGAAAAACCCCAAGACATAAGTTTACCTATGTAACAAACCTGCACATCCTGTACACATAACCCTGAACTTAAAATAAAAGTTAAATAAAAACAAGTGAAATAACTCAGGAATAGAAAACCAAACATCACAGATTCTCACCTATAAGTGGGAGCTAAGCTATGAGGGCACAAAGGCCTAAGAATGATACATTAGACTTTGGGGATTTGGGGAGAATAGTAGAAGGCAGATGAAAAAAACAAAAAACAAAACAACACCAAAAAAAAACCAACAACAAAAAAAAAAACTACACCTATGTGTGCACCAAAATCTCAGAAATCACCACTAAAAAACTGATTATTATAACAAATCGCCACCTGAAGTTTTTAAAAAGTGTCATTTAAATCAAAAGAAAACCCATAAAAGCTGAGTTTTAATGGCCAATTTTTAATGTAACATTTGACATTAAAACTTGCATTTCTGGATTATCTTTAATAACCCTGAACTCAGTCTGACATGGGCAAGAGCAACAGGAATTCCATCTGATTCAGGATGCATTTACCATTGGACCCATTGCTCCCCATTTTCTGTCATCTCTTACATTTGTCCCCCTTGACTCTTGTTTCATTCATACGGCCCTCTGTCTTCACACCAGCTGAAATGAGATAGTTTGATTGAAAGAAAAATTATCTAATAAAAGATATATCTAGTTCATTCTTTTTCAATGCTCTTCTTAGCTTGTCTTACAAACATATTGATATTGAAAATATTCCCTTACAAAAATCGAACAACAATTTTGAAGCTTTGTTTGTATTTAATTACTTTTTTCATCTTGTTTTCTAAAAGTTGAATTCAGGACAAAAGAGGCAGAAACCTGTACTTTTAATTGTATAATTCAGCTAGTTTTTCAATATTTTTTCCCACCATACACCTAAAGGCTTATCTACTTCCATTGGTAACAGTAGATCAACTGGGATGCATGTGTCTCTCACAGCAGAATGGACTTAGCAAGAAGAGGGGCTCTCAGGGTTCAACAGAAGACAGATGTTATATAATTTTTTTTTTTTTAATCTCAGCAGTTGATACTATGAAACTGTTCCTCCGATACCAAGAATTACTCCCATAGAGAGTTATTTATTTTGAGCCTTCCCAAACTTGCCTGGAAAAGCTTGGAAATCCCTCCTGATTGTTTAAAAATACATGAATGGATGCATCTAGGGCATGGCTAATAAAAATCCATATTATTAAGAGCTCTGGTGAACGGAAAATTAAATTAGCACCAAAAACGGGATCAAGAGTCACAGTAAAAAAGAAAATATTTTCTTCTTTCTCCTCATCTCTCCTTAGTGACATTCTATTCTATTTCTTTTAACTCAGAATTAAATAAGGAATAGAATGATAAACTAAAAAAAGAAAAGAAAAAGAAAACCACCCTGGGTGAATTAATTCATGTAACTTAAATGGAATGTTTTATATCCTGACACATCTCCCCTTTTGTATTTATCCTGCTTACATTCTGTGACAATATTTTTTTCTCATTCCTTTATTTTCCTTATGGTTAAAACACCCTTCTCCCATTTTAAGTCTTTTCAACATGTCTTTTCACCGATTCTCTTGTAACACCATACATTAATCCTTCAGTGAAAAAGATATAGCCATGAAAATTACTATTCATCAGCCATACTTTCCTTCCAACCCAAATCAATATTTTGGCCCATTTCTAACTTATTTTTGTTCCACTACTCCCAAACCCAGGTCAGTTTCTTTTTTCTCTCCCATCTAGGTCCTGAGTTTCAAACAATCTAGTTCCTAGAGCTGATTCTGCCTTTGAATAAGCTGGGCAATGTCTTTGAGCCTCAGTTTCCTCATCTGTAATCCTCAAGTTTCACTCCATCGCTAACTTTCTATGCCTCCCTAGGATCACACACCTGTTGAATCAAATGTTTCCTGTATACTAACAATGCCCCAGCTTTGTGGAATGGGAAAAGATCTTGCCCTAATTAAGATGAGGGCACATATTACATTTTGCCAAGGGTATTATGGGGGTGGCCAGAAGCAACTTTAAATCTGTGTGGTACATATTATCTGCCCTTTCCATCTTCTCCATTTGAACATTAGTTCTTTATCAATTAATTCTTTGAACATCCATTCTATGAATGCATACTATCTGTTAGATACATTGCTAGGCACGCCAGATTTAAAGACAATGGCAGAGACAGACAATTTAAATAAATGTTGCCAATATTCCAAAATAACTAAACGAAAAGCAAAATACTTTTTTTTACACATCACCTGAAATGAAAGGAAGACATGATCTCAAAATATGAGGACGTCAGCCTTAAAAACTTTAAAAAGTAGATGTGCATGGAAGTAAAACAAGTCCTATTTTCCGAAGAGTGGAAGATTTTTTCCAAATATATAAGCAAATATTAAGTGGATTACTATGTGAAGATATATTATGAGTATATAGTAGTTAGAAGAACATGATGAAGACCTCTAACGTAGAAAGATGACTCCATGGAAAGCTTTCTTAACGCCATTTTCTTATGCCCTCATCAGATATAGTTCCTGATTGGTGGAAATATGAAACTTAGTTTTAAGGCCATTTCTGACGCCAGAGTATACTTACATGGGCTCATTCTGCAACATTCTTCACTTACAGTTAATATTCCTGCTGTTGCAATCCTTTCCCTTTTCCACACAACTTCTTCTCTCTTGACTCTTTGTCTTTGCAAATATTCTTCCATATGCCCAAAATACCTGTTTTCTTTTGTCTGCTGGGACACATATAACTCATTTATCAAGACAACCTTATAATTTTCCGTAAGAAATTTTCATTGACCTTCAGTCTAAATAAATTTCATCCTCTGTACATAACAATTGCATGTAGTACATTATATTTCATTCCTTACATTATTGCTCTAACTTAGTAGTGTTTTAACGCCTTCAATCTTAAAAAATGATGTCAAATTCACATTAAATTAAAATTCTTGTAAACACTACCAGATACATATTTGTATATGTTTACTATATTTGTGTGTGTGTGTGTGTGTGTGTGTGTGTATGTTTGTGAAAGGTATGTACAAATGAATGGAAAAATTAATTCAGTGTCTGCTAGAAAATTTGACTTTGCTGAATTCATTGACTGCTCTGATGAGAAAAGAATATCAAATGAACTTTTTGTTTGCTTTATAGACTAATTGTTAAATTATCAGCCCCTCTTTAGTGCTTTTGCATTGAAGATAGGAATTATATCAGCTTTATGGAGAAGAGTTTTCATCCCAAACTCGGAAGAAAATATTCTTTTTGTTTTCTCACTTATAAATGGGAGCTTTATATAAACATTTCCTTTTCTCCACAATCTCACCAATATCTAAAAATATTCTTTTATGTTGGATTTGGGATTGGTAAATATTGAGTAACAGAAAAACCAATAGACAATTATTCTTTAGTTTAATTAAATAAAAAATGTTTCTTGCCTCACATAGTTGAGGCTTAATGCTTAGACGTCCATAATTATACCACTTCTTCCACAGTCCTTTAAATGCTTGAGTTTATTTTTAGCAGCTAGGCTGCTAATCTCAAACACCATCCCGGGAGAATAAGAAAAAAATGGTTACTACTATGGGGATGATATCCCTTTGCATTCCTGACTTTTCTTATAAACTGGAACCATCTTAATGTTCCACTGTTGCCAAAGAAAGGGAATGTTTGCATATAAAAGTACCTAGAGCTCTTTTAGCTGTCACTTAGGAAGGCCTAAACATTTTATACAGCATGATTTTAGAGAACTTTTGACCTTTTAAAATTTTATTTTATTTTTTAAATTTGTTCCAAATGCCAGGAACCATCACAGCACTTGCTTGTCTTAAAGAAAAAGGTCACCCCAAAGAAGAAAGTCCCGGGGTGGGTGACAGTGTTTCTCTCTTGTCTAATACAGGATGTCGAGTACTAATTGTAGCGTGCCTGAAATGATAGCTTATTCTCTACACTGATCTCAGATTCACAAGGTTTCTGGAACTTCTGCAGCTCTTTCCAAAGCAAATCTGGTAAAATGTGACAATTATCCAAATCCAGCTGTCATGGTAAATGTAAGTCAGTGTCTTGAAGTGCACATCTCTTTGTGAAAGCCAGTTCTATATTCTCCAAATAGAGCCCATATTTATTTGAAAGTTATTTATCATTGGCCCAGGTTATCAACATGGAAGTACCACTGTGAAGTAAGTGCGGTGTAGGAGTATAAATTTTCCTTATAACAATATATACTTGATTGAATATCATTCTTACTGCAATTATATGATAGAATAAGCATATAAATGCACATGTTTGTTGCAATGAAATAGAATCACATTCTTAAATAGCCAATTCTAAAAGTAAATGAGGTTATGGTTAACTAAATATCATGAAATTATTATAAGTGTTATAAAATGCTATGGTTGTGATGAACCTTCTCACCTATTATTAAAGAACAGTTTTGTTCATCAGAATAAAACATGAAGACCAAAGGAAGCTGAAGCAAAGCACCTTGGTAAGGAACTACGACTCATTACTGACAAACTTAGGGCTAGAAACCTGTTTCATATCACCTCTACAGTACATTCTGTCCCTACACAGTTTGTGTCTACTACAATACACAGGCAAACCAGACTTTCAACTTTACTATTTGTATGAATTGTAATGATCTAGTGGTTTCAGAAAATGTTGGTGTCAAAACAACTTATATGTCTAGACATTATGGTCATACAAGAATAAGAAAAAGAAATAAAGGTTGTAAGACAAAATTTATAATTCAGTTTAATGTTTGAAATTCAAAGAATTTATGATTTGTAATCTCAGAACATGTACTATTTTACTAAATCCATGTTGTCAGGTTTAGAAAGTAAGATGTCAGTGTTATTTGCAATAGACTCTATAGTCAAATATATGACAAAAATAAAGTCTGAAAGATTAAAAAAAAAAAAAAGGCCTGTAATAACCACTGGAATGGAGACTCTGCTCATGTTCAGGAATTAAGGAAAGTAGGAACTTGCCATCCAAATAATAGGCAGGAGTCATCTCAGCTGCCTGAAGTAGCAAACTGGGTAAAAACAGGAAATCGCTAATAAAACCTTACTCCTGCCTTCAGTCAAAGCCCACCACCAACCCCGTATCAAAGCCTTCATGTCTGTTCTCTGTGGGCCAGACAGCTGCCTTCCACTGGCTGGAAAGTAATGACTTCCCTTCTTACCTGCCTTCCAACCCTTGTGCAAATGCTTCCCATTGCTGCATTTTCCTGTAATGCAATCTACTATGCAGGAAGAGGGAGTCTGTGGAACCAGTTTTTCAGCCCCCAGTCACTGGTGATACAGAGAAGATGGCAGAAATTAGGTGGATTCACACCTAGATGCCAACAAGCAATATAGCATGGTTTCTCTCCTAAAGACATAACTGAGCGTAAGCATTTGTATTCTTTATTAGCTTTGTCCCATTTTTTTGGGAATGTTTTTGTTACATAAATAGAACTCAGTCTTATATTGTCAGAAGTTGATTTGTTTGATTTGTACCGAGGGAATCTTCATTTTGGCTTCATTACTTTCTCATTTAGACATGGAGCATGAGCTTGAGCAAAGACAGGTAGTAGGAAGTGGTTACTGGAATCAATTTATTTTTTATTTGTGAAGACAATAGTCTAGGATTGAATAAATCTTACCTCTTAAAGTGTTCTGGCTGAGATCTGCATGTTGCAACTTTATTTTAGAAAATGTAGGCTTGTCTGGGGAACTGGACAAATAGGCCATTCTTCAGAAATGTAACTTTTAGTCAAAGTTGTGAGTAGTGATATGTCTGTTTTATAGCAAAAGTTAAAGGTAACCCTATAGCAGTCATCCTTCAAGTGAGGTTCCAGGATCAGTAACATCAGTATCACATGAAGATATGTTAAAATTTCAAACTCTCATGTCCCGTCACATATCTAGCAGACTAGGTCTCTGAGTTTGGACCAGATATCTGTATTTTAAAATGCTCTTCAAATAATTCTAAGCCAAGATCAATTTGACAACTACTGGCTTACATGATGAGGAATTGGAAACATTGCTTCAGGAGCTGAGTTTAAGAGAGGGGGCTATTGTTATTGCCAAGTTTGCTATGAGCCCAGCGGAGGTAACTATGTAGAGGATATTACAATGAATCAGCACTTGAGATGTAACTGTTACCACAATCCAAACTAAAAACTCCACTAAGATCCTTCTTTCTTCTGCTCTTTCTTCAATCTCTCTCAGTCTTCAGATGCTGGCATTTACATTGAGGTGATTTTGTGGTTATATTTTCCAACGAGCTGTTATTGATGTACCCCTTTAATCCAAATTTCCAGGTTATAAGGATATCTGGTAAGAATGATGATACAGTGTGCAGATAAGCATAAGAATATTGTTTGACATGCTTGATTTCTAAATGATTGAAGATATTCATTGGGAGACAATTCTTCACACGTCTTTCAGGATTCTGGACATCACACACATATATAAATTGATTCTTTGTTCTGGACTATCTTTTTTTTTTTGAAACAGAGTTTCGCTCTGTTGCCAGGCTGTAGTGCAATGGTACGATTTTGGCTCACTGCAACCTCCGCCTCCCTGGTTCAAGCAATTCTCCTGCCTCAGCCTCCTGGGTAGATGGAACTACAGGCACGCGCCACCATACCCAGCTAATTTTTGTATTTTTTAGTAGAGACAGGGTTTCACCATGTTGGCCAGGATGGTCTCGATCTCTTGACCTCGTGATCCTCCCACCTCGGCCTCCCAAAGTGCTGGGATTACAGGCGTAAGCCACTGCGCCCAGCCTGGACTATCTTGTTAAAAATATGGTTACATAGTAAAATGTTTTGGGAGATATAGTGTCTCCATCTAGATCAAAATGCAGGTTTTCTTACAGTTTATGGTGAAACATACTGTGTCTCCCTTCAAAGAAAATGGTAGGTGAGCCTATTCTCCTTTATAAAAACTTGAATTCCCTAAATTAATGAATCCTCTCTTGTAATACAACCCACTGCACATGCAGGCATTACCTGACCCTCTTTCTATCACCCTGTCGGAACTGAGGTCCAAGGAACCGACGTGAGCACTGAGCACTCTGGCTACTGATATTGCTGTGAATAATAAATCATGCTTTATCTCTAATGCAGAAGTCTATTATCTTGTTTTGTCACCCATAAAGAACTTAACTTGCAATTAGGTGAAAAATTCTTAACAGTTCTTGGCAATGTTCTATAATTTCAACATTCATATGGACCAGTGACTGCCTTGTGCTTTCCAACTTTTCCCCTTTTGAATAAGAGTATCTGGAGCCATCATCCTTGGTCTGTTGCATCATTTCATGTTGGGTGTGTGGGGACAAATAACTTATCTGTGTATTTCACAAATCTCTGTACAGGAAAAAAAAAAAAGATTTCAAGGTGTTGGGCCTGATAAAATGCGCCTAAGGAGCCTCATATTCACCTGGGCTTAATTGAATGAACATAATCCTGGAACTGGAGCTTGATGCTGATGCCGACTAGAATAAGATGGGGGAGGGGCTATCTTCGAAGGGGATACATATGTTCTATATTCAGGGAGGGCAGCTTTGATTTGCTGTGGCTGGAGGGCAAACTCTCACAGGATGTACTTTCCAAAGAAGGATATCACCGCACCTCCCATTCCACATGCTCCTCGTGAACCTTGCCTGAGGATAATCAGCTCTAAGGACATTATTGTTAAAGGTCCTAATGGTTTTCATTTCAAACCTGTAGAACCAATGACCTTAACTGCTTCTTACTTATATATTTATAATCAATTCAGTAACAGTGTTGTCTCCAAAAATGAACAAAACTTTCTATCAGGGTGACTCAAGGCCCTTAGATTATTATTTGAAATACCAATTTATATTTCCATATATAAGCCACTTAATTAGTCTTAGTGATTGAATTAGTGAAAACAGTTTCTGCCATTACAATAAATATTAGGGAAATATGACAACAAGTTAAATGTGCCTTATTTCAAGACCTTGCATATGAATTCCATAAATATATAAAGTACTGCTATTAATGACGGCCCATCAAAGAGCAAGATAAACACTGGCTGGAATTGTCAGGGAAGAGATATCATTTGCTGTGTGCAGATTAGGTGAGGTCTTCAGTGATGATATATTATGAACAGTTTTCTAACTGTTAAACTCTTTCTTGGTCTTAATATATTGCATCACACTGATTAGAGAGGATTTTTCTGTTTTCTTTGATTCTTTAATGTCTACCATCCATCCTGACTTGGAGGGACTTCCTTCTACCCCAAACTTGACAGCAAAACTTGACTGAAATACTTACCTTCCCCACTCCCCCTCCTTGGTGCTTATTCCACTTCTTTCCTAACACTACAGAGCAGCAAAGCAGGCCTTTCTTATTTGCAAGATTTATCTCCAGTTACTGGTGGTTGGTAGAGAAGAGAGTCTGAGAGTAATAAAATAAAAAATATGAGAGACATATAAAATCTAATGTCCATTCTTCTTTTCTCTCTGTGTCAACTGACACTTTTTTAGCAGCAGGGCTCAGAAGAATGCTTTCTGATCTTTGTGTCACCTCTCTCTCTTTCCCTTCTCTCTCTCTCACATACACTGTGTGTTTCCTACAAATACACACATGCACCATACTGAGGTTATCCTCCTGTCATTACTATTAATTGATTAAAAAACTTAAGAAGCATCACAGTGAGCACTTAATAGACATTGAATAAAATTGAATGTAACTTGAACATTCACTGTGTATTTCCAAATAAATTGCAAATTTCTTGAGAGCAGGGTTCACACAACAGACACCATTGGTCCCATTGCACATACTCTTGGTCCTCATACACGTTGGTCCAGCACGATGTTAGCAAGTAAGGATAGTTCATAAACACAAGCTGTGTTTCTGCTTACCTTCTGTTGTGAAGGACCCCATCATTCATTTATGATCATCTCAGCGTTAGATGAAACTAGTTCTCTCTCTGTGTAGCTCTGCCCTTGAGTGACTAGTTTGAAAATAAGATATCCTTATTTGCATTTCACTACTGGAGCAAATAAACACATCTGTGAAATTTTACACAGAGAGCAAACTGAGCCAGAAATAATCATGAAAATATAATATACATTACGGTTAACTCTATGATGATTTTTCTCTCATTCTCTAAATATACGTCTGTGTGTGTGTGTGTGTGTGTGTGTGTGTGTGTGTGTGTGTGTATTTGGTGATTTTATGCTTCTGAAGTTTTGGATATTTTGCTTGATTAGCTCCCAAAATCTTTATTAGCTAATACTTCAATTATTTTACTTATTAAGTAAATCAGTTTTGATTCTGTTTTGAGTTATTCAGTAGCATGTAAAAAAGCTTGATAGAACAGTCTAATAATTATTTCTCTGTGCTTATAGTCAATTATCAGTTATACTTGTTTGTTTGTATCGTACAATCCATGTTGAAATACCATCCAATTATTTTTATGCACAACCTACATCTTAAATAGGTGTATGTATATGTGTGTATATGTTTTGTGTGTGTCTAGACCCTAGACACTAGTCACTGCATCAGTGTTGTTTTATTTATCTAAATAACTAACAAACATTTGTAATGCTTTTTATATTTTACATACTTTGTCAATTATAAAATGAATGAGGTTTCCAGAATCATATAAAAAGTCATTACATACCCATTAAATTCAAACAAGAATAAGTGGTTTGAGATTTTGCAATCTTTCAAAAATTGTTAGGGTTTTGATAGGTGGAAAATAAAATGTTGGAAAAGAGCACTCTGAAGTTAAAGATACTAAACAATTAAGCTTTATTGCTTAGTCAATGAAGAGTAAAATTACTAGACTATCAATGTTTGACAATGAAATATATTTGTATTACAGTAAAGCTGGAAATACATATCAGGAACCCAAAAAATAAAAACAGAGCTAGAGACATAGATGAAAATGAAGCGGCCATGGGAGAAACATAAACAAGGAGGAGACAGAATGGAGAGAAGTCTGAAGAATTTAAATCTTCTGAGCAGAAAATTAGAAGAAGCTGGGGAACTGAAAAGGAAGCAGCTGCAGCAGAGCCCAGTTAAAAGATGTCCAGATGCAAAAGGCAAGGGAAGGAAAACTGATTTTCAGGAAGAAGTGTGAGATTAAATGAAGTCAGCAGGGGGAGAAGAGGGGGATTGCATTTGTAAATTTCTATGTCAGCAGGACACTTTGAGGAACGGTCTGAGTGTAGAAAATGGGGATGAAGCTAGATATCAACAAATCTAGGAACTGATATCAAGTGGGTGGAAGTAGAACGGGGGAGAGGTATAAGTAAAGAATGAGAAATACCATCATGGGAAGTTATTTTTCAGGAACAGGAAACCTTGACTGCATTTTAAATATGTTGAGAAAAGAAACCATGAGGGAGAAATTGTAGATAAGATGGAGAGGATGACTGAGGCAACACGCTTTCAGAGATGATGAGAAGTATGTACAATAATATCAAGGGTTCAGGTGGTAAATTTTTCAAAAAAGAGCAGAGGTAATTATTCTGAGACAATGGAAACTAAATAGATATGATGGCCATTAGGAGAAATGTTGAAATAAAAAGAAGGAAAGGTAGTTTTTAAATCGAGAATTGCTATTAAAGCTTTCCAGATTATTTTTAGTTTCTGGGGGAAAACTTGGAGCACTGGGAAGAGCTGTGAAGTGGAATCAACAATACCTGTTGTAATTTCCAGATCCATAACTTTCTATGAGAACTTAAACTCATTTACTTCTCCTTACCTCTCTAGTTTTCATATTCTTCTCTTTTAGAATGATGTTATGATGGATACAGAGACAGGACAGATTCCTTGTCAAAAAGAAACAAACAAAATCTTGAGGCCCTAATTAGTGGTAGTAACATCTGCAGGCAGCATTCAGCTGTCAGCACCTTCAAAGATTGCCTCAGTTGCTGAAAGCTACCTTATTTGAGGCCAAGGACTTCGGGGAATAGCCCCGTGTGCAGTGACTGATGGAAATGGACATAAAGGCCTGCCCATTTTGAGCCAAATGTGAACCAATCTGATGGGACACTTTTTTTCAGAGCTACCTTGGGGTTGGCCAACATTGCTGTTTGTGTCTGCTGTGCAGCTGGACTTCTTACAAATCTTGCTACCTCCTCCTCTCTTCCAGATGTGTTAATTCCACGGCAACCCTGTAATAAAACTTCCATCCTTTAAACTCTGCCTTAAAGTAACTTATAAAAAACCCAACTTGTCACCAAGTTTGCTGAGAGGATTCAAGGTGGTCATGGCGAATATGAAACTGTTTTATACTGATTGATTAGATGCTCATAAATACTACAGATGATAGTTTATTTATAGCTCTTATTTCTTAAAAGGCAGGTCATATTCTTCTGAATATTCCAAAATAAATTATTTTAACTAAGCCTTTTCTAAACACAGTTATTTTGTAATATCTATTTTGTAACAATTGCTAACACTAGGCAAATGTTGCAAAATAGATATTATAAAATAACATAGCAAACATTATATAACAAAATAATGTAACATTTTATAACAAATTTGTAACAAAATAATATAGCAAAACATGCTCCGTGGTGTTCGGGAAATTATTTTTCAGGAGTCTGAATGAGTAGTTTTGGAGGTATTCCTACAGATTTACTCTTTGAGCATAGCTATCACATGGAAGGGAACATTATACTAGTGTGTGGACATGTTTTAGGTTCAGTCTGTAGCTATAATAAGAGATCAGTCTCTACTAAGAGTTAGAAACCATTGTGTATCTGGGATGTGGAGATCTTCTGAGACATGACAAGAAATTTGTTCAGAGCTAGATACATGGGGGCAGCTTATGTCTAATGACATGGGCAAGGAACACAGGAAGTTTCAGCCAAGTGTCAGTGACTGTATCCCTTCTGGAAGGGAATGGTCAGAGGCTAATTACTCAGCCTTTTCTACTGATTTCATTATCATATTTAGTATAAGCTCTAATTATTAAAACTCATGGAGTTTTCTTTCTTTTACTCCTATTGCTAAAGATTTGTTGTCAATAGCAATCCATTCAGTGGCAGTGTCTAGTGCTTCAAGAACTACAGCGTCCCTGAAGTGAAGGGACATTCAAAGGTGATAGCAAACCATGGTTGAGAATGAGTTCACACCAGCAAAGCTATAACTCCATTCAAAAGACCAGCAGTTCAGTGTGATAGTGTCCTCCTGAGAAGGATAGTTCCCATTTAAGAACCAGAATGTGATAAAAGGGTAGGAAATCATTGATTTGTCAATATTTCTCAATGGATTTACTTTGGAGGGTTCTGACCTACCTCTGCTTTATTAATCATCTCAAAAGTTAACTTTTGAGTTCGTGCTGAAATATGTCTCTGCCGGGAATAATCTGCCATTGAGGGAAGAATTAACACAAAACATTTTTTTTTTCATCCTTAGTCAGGACCATCTCACTTCTCTTTAATGTTTCCAACTATCTTTTTTGCCTTGGTCTGATTTCACCAAATGGACATAGGAGTCGAGAAAAGCACCAGTTCAGGTAATGAATGTATTAGAGTATAAAACATCATTTGGTTTTGTGTGACTTATCCACAAAAGCCATCTGCAAGGATTAAATGAAGCAGCAACTTTGCTTTACTTTCCCTGGAGATGAAAGCTTGAATTATGTGTACACAATTATAGAACAATTTGTCAAGTGAATGAATTTAGTTAATTTTCAGAGGGAAAAAAATTACCAAGATAGATCTATTCAGTCTATTTAGGAGGTTCAGCAGTCCTGATAAAGCTAAACCTTGAATAAACCTAAAATTCTTGGCAGCAACTGATAGAAACCCCAGCCTGATTCTTCTCAATAAAAACCTAAAAGTTTATCCATTAATATCAGATTTTCTCTTTTTCTGTTTCCATCATAATTTGGCTGACTATATCATGAACACTTACATGCTAACAATTTAATTGTGTACACATTTACATAGAATAAAATTAATAATTATAAAAGAGCATACTCTGAAAATTAAATCTCCCTTCTCTTCCTGGCCTAGGCCTTACCATATTCCCATCAAAGGTACCCACTGTTATGGAGCTATTCTAGCATATGCACATTATGTGTGCATGCCTACGTTCAGACACACAATTCATTTTTGTAAAAATATTGGCACTTTATATTTCCTATTCTACATATTGCTTTTTTTTTTTAACTTACCAATGTGTCTTTGATCACAAGATGGAAATTTTTTAAATGCTGCTACATTGTTCATAAACATATTAAAACCACTCTTGAGCGACTTTAAATTTGCAGCAATATCACCTAAAGTAGTTTGCCACAAATAGAATTACATCTCAGTTAAAGAAAAGTTTAACTGTACCTGCTTATGTGCTTTGCAGATTTGTTGAACTACTTTGTTTATACAATTCACTAACCAGTTTTACTAATCAAAGAGGCCTTCGCTAATACTTCTCCATTCCAGTCGTTCCTTTGTCTATGATGTCGGTCCACGTATATTCACTATCTGTTTGAAGAGTACCAGTCATATATCAGGCATTTAACTAAGCGGTCAGGATTTGAAAAACATGATGGACCCAGTCAAAGTTGGTGCTACTTTGGTAGAAACGATTCAAAGAACAGGAGGAAGGAGGATACCAGATTTTCAAAAACACAGTACAATTCAAGGTGATACACACACACAGACAGACACTCCACCACACACACACACACACACACATACACGTGCATATAAACATATATTTTACAAATTTATATATATATATATAAATATATATAAATAAAATAAATATATATATTTATTTATATATATAATAAAATAAATATATATATTTATTTTATTATATAATAAATATAATAAAATAAATAAATAATATATAATAAATAAATATATATTTATATGTAAATAAATATAAAAAATACATTGATATAAAAAAAGGGAGGAGGCGTTATTTTTCCTGAGTAAGTCAGAGAAATTATGACAGAAAAAGCAACACTTGAAAAGAGTTTTGGAGAAAGTTTTCTAACAATAAAAACAACAACAACAAAATACATAAGAGTGGCATTCTAAGTGAGTGAAACCACATTCAAAGGGCACACAGTCAGAAGGAGGAAGAGAAGCAGGAGCAGGAGGGGAGAAAATTTAAAGAAATAAGAAAAAGAAAAATGTGCTGGACATGGAAAGGTACACATATTTAGTTACGACTCGAGGTTAAAGTTTAAAGGTAAAACACTAGAGAAGCAGATGGAGAGATGAGGAGAAGACAGCTTATTTAGCTAACAGGAAGTGTGCACAAATGTCATTTGGTAGTGAAGTGTCTGACTGCAGTACTTTGAGCAATGGAGAAGGGATTGCTTTGTGTTTAAGTAAAGTAAGTAACTCATCGTGCTGAGTGAGGAACAGCCTGGAAGAAGACACTTGAGGCAGAAAAAATATTTGGAGGATACTTGCCTTGGCTCCACATAATGAAGCTCATAACCGTGGAAGCAGTGGGAGCATAGTGAGAAATTATCTGCAGCAATATTTAACAAAAGCCACTTGATTTGGTGGTAATTTACTGATAATGGGAGTGAGTGAGTAGAAAGAAGTGGAAGATAACGCTCAGGTTTTGGCATAGGAAACTGGTGGGTGGTGAAGGCAAAAGCTTCTACTACGGAGAAGACCACATTAAGTCAAATACCCCATAGTTAGCATCAAGGTCAAACCACATTTTGGAGGAGGTTTTTTTTTTTTTTTTTTTTTTTTTTTTTTTTTTATTTTTTTTTTTTTTTTTTTTTTTTTTTTCCAGTAATTCCATATCATTCGCTTTATTTCTGCTTTGGTGACTGTTTAAAAAAAAAAATAAAAACAGTAGTAGCCAGAAATGATTGAGTGTTTACTAAATTGTGACAGATATCATGCTAACCTTTTAAGGAATTTCTCTCAACAACCCTGTGGCACTATTTTTTTATATCAGTTTTAGCAAAAGCTAAAAGTTATTAAGCAATTTTCCAAGATTGCGCAATGAGCAAGTGGCTGAACTGGGTTCGTTTTGTTTTGTTTTGTTCTTTAGGCAGTCTCACTCTGTCACCCCAGGATGCTGTGCAGTAGCGCGATCTCAGCTCACTTCGGCCTCAACCTCCCGGGCTCCAGCAATCCTCTCACTTCAGTCCCCCAAGTAGCTGGGGCTACAGGTGCACACCACCACACTCAGCTACTTGTATTTTTTGTAGAGACAGGGTTTCACTATGTTTTCCAGGCTGGCCTCAAGTGATCTGCCTGCTTCGGCCTCCCAAAGTCCCGGGATTACAGATATGAGCCACCATACCTGGCCTGAGCTGGAGTTTCAATACAAAGTCCATGCTCCTAATCATTTCCCTAACAAAATGTCAACAAGCATTGATCTGGTGCCAAACAGAAAACAACATAAATAGATCTAAAAACATATCACCCAAATAAAATAAGATGATCTAATATCCTTGATATACAAAGAGATCTTACAAAGTAATAAAGCATATAATACCCCGATAAAAAATACACAAATGTCATAAACTGGCAACACGGGAAAGAAAAAATAAGTTGAATAATTATATTACAATATTTAAACTCAATAATTAAATAATAGAATCAAAACATGAATGACATACTAAGTTTCAAATATGACATGCCACATATTATAAAGAATGAAAATATTAATATTGAAAAAAGAGAGAATGGAAAAGTGGAAACACCCATAAAATTCAGATGGAAATTAAATCAGTACAAATTTTGTGGAAAGCGATTTGTCAGTAACTACCAAAAGTGTTTATGACAAGACATGGAAGTATCATTACCACTCCTGTTCTGATTCTAAGCATTCTCTTTCTTAAAAATCAGAATATAAAGATCAAGTAGATGACTTATGAAGAAACAGCTATAATAAATAAAACCCATAAAAGTTATTTTATATTAAATCTAGGTAACTCTTGATAATATGGCTTTGAAGTATAATGTAACACATAGAAAAAATTTTATAGATGGATGAGGTATTTTGTTAAGAAAAAAATTACTAATAATCTGGAAGCAAATTCTCAATTATTTTAAAGAAACTGAAAAGGCAAAAGAGAGGAAAAGGTAAAATTATACAGCCATAATGCCACAGAGTGATATTTCAGTCAACAACTGGAGCCACATATACAGCAGTGGTCCCTAAGATTATGATGTCATATTTGATTGTACTTTTTCTATGTTTAGATACACAAACACTTAACACTGTGCTACAATTGCCTGTAGTATTCAATACAGTAATATGGTATACGATTTGTAGCCTAGGAGCAATAGATTATATCATATAGCCTAGGTGTGTAGTAGGCTACACCACCTAGGTTTGTATAAGTACACTCTATGATGTTTGCACAATGACAAAATTGCCTAATAATGCATTTCTCAGAAGGTATTTTGATTGTTAAATGTTTCATGACAGTGTGTATGTATATGTGTGTGTATACGCACACACAGGGGCTTATTATATAAAACAGATTATATTTCAAAAAATATTCTTTAAGTATATAAGATTTATTTTTATGCAAGGAACTGTCATTAGAAATTTGCTACACATCTGCCATATGAACTGAAAAATACAATTTAATTGAGTCGAAGAAAATATTATGCCTTATTTCATCCACTTATTTTACAATAACAGGAAATTAAGACTCAGAGATATTATAAATGATTTTACAACAACTATTAAATGAGTATATTCAATTGCTTACAGTCTTACAGTTACCAATCTTTGTTTGTATAAAATGCCCCAATATAAGCATATATTAGTTTATTGGATATTTGCCATGATTTTAATTTAGCTTTGCCATTGGCAAATCAAGTTATATATGACAAGTTGCCTAACTAATCTATATTTCAAATTTTTTTATTCCTCATGTAAAAGAAATAATAAAAACTTCCCAAGCTACATCAGGGCTCTGCAACTGAATAACTGGTAATACCATGAGAAAGAAACACAATATTTGAGAGAACACTATTTATAACTGGCAAAGGCATTTTTTTCTGGTTATAGGCGTGTTAATTATGGGTCAAATCTGACAGTTATATAAACAAGGTGTTCAGTTAGCAGATTACTGACTAAGATGTCATTTATTTTCAGTGTAAAAAGTATCTGAACCAGGAGGTGGTAGAAATTTATTGGAAGGAACTACAGGGCAGGAAAAAAAAATTGACATTAGGAAAACAGCAAAATCAAATATTTAACTCTATGTAAGAACTTGCTTGTAACTGGAAGGGATTTAGGTAAAATGTAGAGATCTATAGAAATATTTCTTAAGAATTTGATAGTGGTTTCAGGGTTAGTAGCAGACTCAGCTAAGATTCAAGGTCAGTCTCTAGTCCCAGAGGGTGTTTTGAATGTAAGTATCTCAGGCAGTAGGTATATTAAACAGATTGTGTATACACAAAGAGAGTTCTGTAAAGAGGCTGCAAGTCAGTGTTCACATAGTTACCTCTCCTAACATTTGCATTCAGCTACATGCAATAGAAAGTGAAAACACCAGAGACTTCAACAAGATAAGAGGTTTATCTTTTACCCAGATAACAAGATAAGAGATTTATCTTTTACTCAGATAAGAAGATACTTAGGAAATAGATAACATAGGACTACATAATGACTTAAGTATATAAAAGCTGGGACTATCAGCAGTGATATTCAACATTTGAAACCACCAGTATGGCAGGGACATAGAACTAATCAGAATGGATACCTGGCCAATCAAAATGGGATGTGGGCAAAAGCAACCAGTAAAACTCTACTAGGATATAGGAACCAACTGTCATCTTTGTCTGTCATTCAAGTTTTATATCAATGCTTCTGGCAGAAAAAAAATAAAATAAAAGGACATGTGTTAACTGAATCAGTACCCTTTCTAAGAAGTTTCCCCAAAACCTACCCAGTGACTTCTGCAGATACCTCATGGCCAAAGTGTATTCCAGAAAGAAACCCAGCTGCAAAAGAGACTAGAACATATACAGCTATTTTTGTTTCTGTTTAATGTCCTTGTTTATTTGCTTATCTGTTTACTTTTAAATTGGGTACATTGCTTCCCCCACACCCCCAAAATCAGAGGTCTCTTAATAAAGAAGAAATGGAGAAACAGATATTGGGCAAACACTTCTGAAATTTAGCCTTTTCTTCCTCCTGTGATGACTAGAGCAGAATCGGCTATCTTGACAAAATGACAGAAAATCCAAAAAACATTCAAACTACAGCCCTGACTCCCTTGAGTCACTGAATTAATGCCAGCCATCATTTATATGGGGATTTAGAGTAACGCAAAAATAAAATAAATTCTAATTAATTGCTGTTATTTGATTTATCCCTGCTAGGAAGCAGAACACAGTCTAAGTAACAAATGCACTAAGAAGGGTGTGGTCGATTCCAAGAGTCTACAAGTAGGCTTCAGTATGCACATAATACCTAACTCTACCAACTGATATAATGCTAGACTGTGTTCTCATTGTATCAAGACAAAAGTCTGAGTCTTATAAACTAGGTTTTTATTGTTGGCTGCTAGGTGAAGTTTGAACAAGCACAAGGTGAAAAAAAATTTTTAAACTTGAAATTAAGGTGTAATCATGCACCACAGACTGACATTTTGGTCAATAATGGACTGCATATATGACAGTGGTCACATATGATTATAATAAAGGTAAAAAAAATTCCTATTGCCTAGTGACATCATAGCCACTTTAATGTAGTAGCACAACACATTTCTTATGAGTTTGTGGTGATGCTGGTGTAAACTGCACTGCCAGTCATGTAAAAGCGTGGCACATATAATTGTGTGCAGTATGTAATGCTTGATAATGAAATGAGCAACTATGTTACTAGTTTATGTATTTATATACTGTACTTTTAACTGTCATTTTAGAGTGTAATCTTTCTTCTATATATAAGAAAAGGTTAACTGTAAAAGTCTCAGGCAGGTCCTTCAGGGAATATTCCAGAAGAAGGCACTGTTATCATACATGAAAGATCCATTTGTGTTATTGCCTTTGAAGACCTTCTAGAGGGGCAGGAAATGGAGGTGGAACATAAGGATATTAATGACGATGACCCTGTGTGGACTTAGGCTAATGTGTGTGTTCGTATCTTAGTTTCTAGCAAAGAAAGTTTAAAAAGTAAAAAATAATTAAATAAATACAAATAAAAGTGGAAAAATGCTTACAGAATAAGGACATGAAGAAAGAAAATATTATTATGTAGCTGTACAATGTGTTTGTTTTAAGCTAAGTGTTACTACTGAAAGTCTAATGGTTTTCTTAAAAAGCATACATGGTAAAAATATTACAATAAGCTAAGGTTAATTTATGACCCAAGAAATAATTTTTTAAAATGAATTTAGTGTCACCTAAGAGTTCAGCATTTATAAAGTCTACAGTAGTATACAGTAATGTCCTAGACCTTCACATTCACTCACCACTTATTCACTGACTCATTCAGACCAACTTACAGCCCTGCAAGCTCCATTCATGGTAAGTGCCCTATACCTGAGTACCACTTTTTTTCTTTTCTACAATATTTTTTACTGTACCTTTTTAAATGTTTAGAAACACTAATATCATGGTGTAACAATTGCCTACAGTATTCAGGACAGTAGCTTCCCACACACATTTATACCATGGGGGCAATAGGCTATCACATATAGCCTAGGTATATAGTGGGCTATCCCAACTAGATTTATGTGAGTACACTCTATGATGTTTGCATGATGATGAGATCGCCTCCTCACATAGTTCTCAGAATGCATTTCCATCATTAAGGGAAACATGACTGTATATTGTAAGGTCAGAAAACTGAAATTAGAAGCAAAAGATTCTATTGATTTGAAGGAATGCAATATGCAATAAAACAATTGAGGAGAAATACGAACTTCTAACTTATAAATCAATTAATCATCAAAGATAAAAATATGCTGCTATATTTAGAGTATCAGTCTAGCCAAAAAAAAAAAAAAAAAAAAAAAAAAAATGGTACTTGTGCAGTAGAAAGGACATTTAAAAGTGAGAAGGAAATTGGATTTGGGGAACTAAGAGACAGGAAAACTGGAATCCAGTGGTAGAATTTCCACCCTTGAGAGAGTTGAGCTGCAGCAGTGAAATTTCAAATGACAAAGTATAAGGCAGGAATTCACAGGACAAGTGAAGGAAAAAAAGAAAAGAAATGTATTGAAAAATATGACAATTAAAACGGAACCCAGTCAGTGTGGACTGGAATACTAGGTTATACGATTCAATACCAAATACTTCTTAAGTTTACACCACAGGGCTCCTTGGAATCCTTTTTGAGTACCAGGGCTGTCTCAAGAATTTCAAAGAGAAAAGAAAGAAACCTTTCAATAGAGGTTAAATGGCTTAGTGATGTGAATGTGAGCAATTGAGTATGGAAATTTCAAGTAGGTCATTACGACTTAAGCATGATTTTATGACTTTCAAGATATTCAGATACAGAATAACCATTTTATAATGCCTATAACAAGTTCTATTTTAGGTTAGCAGAGGAAGCAGTTGTATGTAAATTAAAAGATGCAGGAATTCATATTAGTATGAGAAACCTTAATGAGAAAGCGCTATACTACATTGCTATTATCACTGAATTCCAATTTAATTTGATTTTTAATACCATTTTAGCAGTATTTATTAAGGCAAATAAAGCAGTAGAAATTGAACCTGTTAAGGTGTAATCAGAATTGATAACAGCAACAAATATAGGCCATGAAAGAATATGCCATGGAATGTTTCTTTGCCCTTGTCTTAGAGCAGTGGAAGAAATTATTGGGAATGAAGAAAGTTAAAAAGAGACAGGAATTTATGGCTACAGAGAGATTTGTGTAAACAAATATGAGACTGTGTGAATATGAAACAAGCATGTCATCCACATCGTCTTTATAGTTCTAGTCTTTGTTATCTATAAGCATATTCTTTAAAGGTGAAAATGACCTTGAAAGTTTCGCACTTTAAAGTGCAAGCCACTAATAGATCTGTGTGAAAAATACTTCAGTTAAATTCAGCCAACATAAATTTAACAGTATTAAGTCACCTAGATACGCAGGTCCACCTCAGGCCTCTATGGTAGGCAGACTTCTAAGGTGGCCCACAACAAGAACCATCTCTTAGTATTTAAGGCAGTCATTTTGTGTGTGGGCTTGCCCAAGTAACTCACTTTTAACCAATAGAATGAAGCAAAGGCGATGGATAGTCACTTCCACAATTACGCTACCAAAGCACCCTCTCTGTACCTTCTTGGCCTACGCTCTTTGATAAGCAAGTTGCCATGTTGGAAAGGCTCACGTGACAAGGAACTGAGGGCATTCTCTAGTCCAACAGCCCTTGACAAGCCAAATTCTGCCAACAATTAAAGCTCTTGGAAATAGATACTTAGCCAGTTCAATCTTCGCATGACTGCAGGCCAGCAGGTACTTGGGTTGCAGCTTTGTGAGAAACCGTGAACAAAGGACCCAGCTAAGCCAGACCCAGACTCCTGCCCCACAGAAACTATAGATAATAAATGTATGTTGGTTTAACCTACTACATTGGGATGCTTTGTTTGCAACATTAGGTAACTAACACAGACTTTGAGGAGTAGAAAAAGGATGTGACAATGTCATCCAGAAATTCTCAGTGTAGGCAACAATATTACGGAGAACATCAATAACCAAAGTTCTGGCTAGACAACGTAGATCTGGGTCTATATAGATGTATATACGCATTTATATATGTTTATATGTTATGTCTGTCGGTTTATATTTACCTTTTGGAAGCACTAAAAAGTGAGAATAGGCAAAAAGAAGAAAATATATCAAGGAGTAGGGATTCATCAAGTGTATTTAGATTTGTTGTAGAGTGAATAATTAAGAACTTGTCAAATGGGTAGAATTATAGAAGAAAAGGGAAAGCACTTTTGGCTGAAGTGTGGGGTACTTGGTGGATGGGATAGTGGCATGTAGGCTAGAAAAGTAGGTCATGAAAGAAAATGGAACATCTTAAAGGCAAAATTGAATGGGTTGAGCCATACTTCTTAGGTGAAGATTGTTCTCCTTCTTGCTTGGTATCTGCAATCAGGCCAGGAAAAGAGGAATAAACAAAGAACTGGCATCGTCTAGGCTTGACAGAATTCATCCATATCAGCATGTGGAAATGAATGGCTCTTAACAGTTTCTCAGTCGAAACTGAGAAACTAGAAACTGGAATAAAAGGACAATATAGTCACCAAAAAAGAATAAAAGTACCTTAAGGGATAAAAAGTTTGTATGGCCAGGCACGGTGGCTCACACCTATAATCCCAACACTTTGGGAGGCCGAGGCAGGCAGATCACTCGAGGTTGGGAGTTCGAAACCAGTCTGATCAACATGGAGAAACATCGTCTTTACTAAAAATACAAAATTAGCTGGGCCTGGTAGCACATATCGGTAATCCCAGCTACTAGGGAGGCTGAGACAGAATAATTGCTTGAACCCGGGAGGCAGGGGTTGTGGTGAGCTGAGATTGTATCATTGCACCCCAGCCTGGGCAATAAGAGTGAAACTCCATCTAAAAAAAAAAAAAAAGTTTGTAATCTATAATAAAATAATTCAGTAATACAAACAGAAAGAAAGAACATGTCTTCTCATGAAAATATTTAACTTTTCAATCTGCTTGTTGGAAACAACTACCAATGCCTTAGACTACAGACCAACACATTTATGGGAAAGATAATTTAATTGGTGGCACATCCCTTCCCAGTTATCCTTCCTCATTAGGGCACACAGTTTTAGAGTAATACTAAAAAATACCATCAACATGATGAATAAACTCGAAACTCTTTCACCAGAAAAATTCATGAAATAGTATGAGATGGAGGGGCTGAAAAACAAATGATTAGTAAAATGGGGGACATTTTAAGTGTCCTTAAATATTCCAAAAGTTGTCATGTGTAAAACAGGTCAGCATTGGTTATGGGAATCCAATGGACAATGTCACATCCAATGACACACGTATGACAATTCAATTTATAAACAATTAAAAGACATTTATGGCATATCAGGCCCTCGATAGATATGAGAATATAAAAATGAATGAGGTAAAGTTCTTGGCCTCAAGGAATTTACAGCATAGCCAGATAAATGGCTAAGTTGAATATGCAGTAAATGAGAAGACAGATTTAAACATTTACTGAAAGGAGAGAATAGGGTTGGGGTTAGATGTCATATTCCCATATACAGTAGACTAAAATGTAAAGGAAAGGTTAGAAGCAGAGTTACTGCTTTGCAAAGCACAGAATCTGAGGAAGTAGCAGTATTCATGGTTTAATCATTGTCAGTGTGTTGACTTCTTTTAGAGCAAAAGCTGTGAAGCAAATTGGAGAAATGTGGGAGAGGCCCGGAAACCCCTTTTTCTCCAGTTGGCATCAGAAACACAGGTCATAAACAATGTGATGGGTTAACTTCTTGATGTAGCAACCAGATAAAAGATTAGTCATCTATAAAGACTTCAGCAATAGTGAGAAAGGAGTATGGTGTATCATTTATGTGTATCTCTTAAAGAGGCAGCCAATATAAGGTGTGATTTATCTGACTTAGCAAATCACCACTCTTTTCTCTCAGGAAGGTTGAATATATTAATAACACTATTTATATTTGGTGTGTATCTTAATTCCTTTTGTGTTGGCATAACAGAACACCTGAGACTGGGTAATTTACAAACAATAGAAGTTAATTTGGGTCATGGTTCTAGAGGCTGGGAAGTCCAAGGACATGTCACTGACATCTGGCCCTTGGTAGAAGACAGACAGCATCACATGGTAAGAAAGAGTGAGAGCATACAAGTCAGAGGAACAGAGGAGGGCAAACTCCACTCCTGTGTTAACAGCATTAGTCCTTCATAAGGTTAATGCTCTCATGACATAATCACCTCTTAAAAGTCTTACCTGTTAATACCATCACAACTGCAATTAAATTTCATCATCAGTTTGGAAAAGAACATTCAAACCATAGCAGTATGTATAGAAAGTTTTACCTAGGCTTCATGCTGAGACGATGTGCCAATTCAACTTTTTCCCAAAGCTCTTTTCTCTAAGTCAGAAAGTACTTACTATTACTAAAATGCTACATTTTAATCAGTATCCCTCTATTATTTCCCAGAGTGAATGATTAGCAGCAAAATACTAAAACATCTCTGATATATGATAAAATTAATTTCAAAATGTCACTTTGATACCTATTACCTAACCCTCCTAATTCCATACCTGTTATCTACTTTTGAGAGTTAATACTAAGTAGACCCTGGATTAAACCTCCTACCCCAGATCTGATATTATTATCAGCTTCCAAACTCATTGTCAACCCATTCCACAGCTCTGCTATGCCTTCTCTCGACTCTGTTTTATTGCTTCAGCTTTGGGATCCTGAATCTATTCCCTTTCTCCACTGTCTGCCTGCCTGTCATCCAGAAACCATCATATCGAACTATTACGGGCACAGGCAACAAACTGGACTCTACAATCAGACCGACACTGACTTTAATCTCAACTTTTCCATTTCTATGCTGTGCCACATTGAGCAAGCCATGTAATTTTTAAACCTACACTTTCTCCTGGGGAAATACCAAACATAGTACACCACAGAGTACCTCGTAAATAGCAGGCACTTTATAAACGTGGATTATTTTCTTTCCTCATTTCTACAATCTTATGTAAATTAATCTGAAGGAAATGCTTAATGTGGGGAAGAAAAAGAGAGAATAGTATCAGACAATTTCTGAAGAGAACTCACCATTCTCTTGAACAATTTATCTCTCAGAATAAAGAATTGTGTTCACCAAATTCTTTTATTCTGTGAAGTGGTAACCCTCTAGATCTGGTGATGAAAGAAACATGTCTTCCTCTTCACTTGCACAGAACAGCATGCTGCTGTCTGGTGAATGTTTCCATAGAAACAGCAGAATGGCTGCCGGGGCAGGAGGTATGCTGGAATTCTTTGTGGAGTGTTTGTCTTCCCTTTAGCAGCCAGTGTCCTGGTTTGGTTGAGCTTATGAGCAGACAGACATTGATTTGAAGCTGCATGTTCAAGAAGAACCAAGCTCAAAGCAAACTTTCAACATGTAGCCTTCTAAGTTCAGGCAGAAAGGGGAGAGCTTCAGACATATGTTCTGCTGACACTAAATCAAAGAAAGTGTCAATCACCCATTACTCAGTTAAATTGATACTTGAGGCTAGTAGAGCCAGCAGAACTGGCTGTGCATTTGTGGTCAAATGATTGATTTAAATACTTTCGTACTTTCATAGGTCTACCAGTCTATGAAAGTGTCATAGGTCTACCAGTCTATGAAAGTGTCATCTCTACATTCTTACCATAGATGATTGTATGAACTTCATTTCCGGGACTTGGAAGATCTCATTGTTAAAATAGCCCATTCCACTGTTGGACAGCTTTAAGTCTGTTCTTCAATTTCACTGAAGTTAGTTTTTCCCTCTATTTTTCAAGCAGAAGGATAACAGTAAAAATTACACCTATGGCTGATTTTAGAGGTAGGCATAGGTATGGAGGAGGAATTATATTAATCTTAAATAGAGGATGTTGCTCACATTTTTTTTTGTTAGTTTTTATCATGAAAGAGGATTTATTTTGCATTCTTTAAAATATTTAGGCTCTTCTGTGTCCTAGGATGTTGCTTTGCAATTTATGTAGCTCATTTCTTAAACAGCTTACTTGAACATAAACTGGGTTCTATCAAATTTTTGACAGTTTCTTATTTCTCACATTCTCACCAGCCTTTAGTAAAGAGAGATATAATGCAGACGTATTTTGGGGTGTGTGTGAGAGCCAGCTATGGATCAAGTGATTTGAAGAGTTTGAAAGATTTATTTGGGTAATCAAAGATAAATTAATTTTTGGAAGAAAGTGTCTGAATCAAGTGTTTCTGTACTCACTTGTCTATACCAACTGAATATGCAAAATTCTAAGGGTTTTATTTCTCTAAAGCTGTGTATAAAAATATAGCTATGTGTATGTGTGTGTGGAGGCAGCTTTCAAATCACTTATTACAGAGAAAATGAGTTACTTAGGAAAATGATACACTTCAAGTAATTACATTGACTTTTCCTCTAAATTTTTACTTTAGTCACTTGCTTATCTGTAACCTCTCTCTGCAACAGTGAAAAATCTGGCTACTACCATTGTCATTCATTTACAATTGTTCATGTTTAGTGTGCACATTAATACTCTTAACTGGAGTATAGTGCTTATGTACAGCATCTTCTGTCTTTAATTTTAGATTCCTCCTTCCAAAGGTATTTAGGTCCCCTGCTTTAAACCAACTTCATTCGGAGAGGTTGTTTGATATTTCTAATATCGTTAGATTTTTTCATATTCTGTATTCCATCCTGGATTTTCATCAGTCTCATGAAAAAAAAAATAGAAATATATCACATATATGATATATATTATATTTGAATATATACACGTGGAAAACTATCCAGTATCACTAGGACTAAGAGACCAAGTAACAAAAGACTCTATATTAATCAATGCAGTTACCAAATTAATTTTTTGTCATTTTTATATGTTCAGAATCGTTGAGTCCCTTGTTATAAATAATTTTTTACTAGAATTGAAAGATTAAGAAGAACAATAAAGAACCATTAGACCACCAACTCCATTTATCTCAATTTCAGAGTAATCTTTGGTAATAAGGTTCTGTTTAATAATTTTGCATATTTCTGTTCAGTGTTTTCTTCCTCTGCACTAAGGAAAGTTTCCATTGTAGGATACATGGATCTTCAGGTTTTTTTCCCCCATGAAATTAAATATCAGATAACTACCTTGACTAATAATACTATTTTATTGTCATTACCCTCCTTCTGCCTCTGACACGTTTTCTCTCTCCTTACCAAACTCAACCTTATTGGAATAATAGAAATAATAATACTGAGCGTGAAACATGAATGAAATGAAAACACTTTTAGTAAGTAAAATAATATAACTTTGTATATCATAATTATCTGGGCTCGATTTCTCTATGCTTTATATGTTCATACTCTTGAACATGGCCTTCTTTTCACCAGAAGAAAACAATAAAAAATAGATGACTTAAATTTAAAGTCACATTCTTTAGTCTGACTTAGCAACCATTTATACCTGACTCAATTTGCCTAAATACGTTACTTTATTATAAAAAATAGTACATTCTCACTTAATAAAGATATTTAAATAAACAAAAAAAATTTAATGGTATATAATCACATAATCACACTGCCTGCATATTTTATTATTTTCACAAATAGTCTATGAAAAACATTTGTGTGATTATATTATGTATATGTGCTTATACATAAATTTAAATGAGTGCCTTACAAAATGAGATGATGTACATAGATATCATATATATATATACACATACATGATGACATACATACATTGCATATATAAATTACCATCTTTATGTTGGCAAATAATTTGATGAAAATGCAATACCATATTTGTTTAATTAATATCTATAGCTATTTATATTTTGCTCCATTTTTTACAACTTTAAACAGTGATATACATTTTTGTATTAGTATTATTTTCCATTGTATTCTTGTTAATATAACTTACTATGTGTGGAATTTTGGAATCAACATCTGATCATTTTCTTATAACATTGAAAACATTTATTAAACAATTTGAAAGGATATATTTTACTGATTAGCAATCCTACTGGCAATGTATGAGATGCCCCATCAATTAAAACTTTAAATTTTGACCAATCTAGAGGAGAGGTTTTTACATACCTCTTATTTTTGAGTTCTAATTCTGGTGATTTTGACTTTTTAAAATACTAATTCAATATTTTTATTTCTTCTACACCACAAGCAAATTCTGAAGAGTCAGAACATATTAGAAGGAGGATATGACCTATGTATTACCTACAATATGTCACAAATTTTCTCCCCATATTAAGAAGAAAGCTAGTAAAAGTGCCTTACTGAGTTTGTGGTGAACCTGTTCCAACACATACAATAAATGACATGTCAGACCAGGCTGGCTTTATGTGTGTTGCAACAGGGTTCATTTGGCCATTTTGAGCTGACTTGCTACCAAAAATATCTCTCACTTTGTTTAGTCACTGTGCAGATATTTTTATTTTTTACTATTCCCTTTAAATATATTTTAAGTAAGAAACTAGATAAGGAAATAAGGTAAGCAAGAGTAACTCTGTATTACATTTAGCATGGAAATGTTTATTATACTTCATGGAATATAACATCTCTGGTACTGATGAAAAGGAATTCCATTTTTATGGTAGATCTCAAATCAATAATTACGATTTCTGAGAAAAGGAACAAAATTTAACATTACTGCTTTGATATATTAGTACATTTTGAGTTTCTCTAGGAGGGAAATATGTAATTTACTTTCTATTTATACTTCTTTACAGTAATACTAGAAGTCCTAGTACAAATATTCAACTTATAGTACTTTTTGTCTTTTTCATAGGTTAACACCCTCTAAATAGTAAAACCAACCAATAAGTCTTTCAAATCTAGTATTTTTTCATATATATATATATATATATATATATGAAATATATATATGTGAAAGCAGAGACAATTTGACTCTGGTATAGTTTACTGGTATATATATTACATATATTTTATATATATTATATATATTTATTATATATATTTTATCTATGTTATATATATTTTTATATATATTATATATATTCTATATATATGGCAAACCAAATATATAATATATATTCTATATATAAAATGTATATATATAATATATATAAAATGTATATGTATAATATATATATTATATATATAATATATATATTATATATATATATATATACACATTTTATATATATAGTATATATTATATATATAATGATGGCCTTGCATGCAATAGTCCTTTCAGACATTCCTCAACTAAATCCACACCTGGCCATAGTCTTATGGTTTTTCAGGGCATTGACAACTTTAGATAATTTAAGTTTCACTAGTGCTACAAACTAAAGTCATTAGTATGAGAGATTTACTACAGTGTTGTAGATCCAGGTATTTTTTTCACTTTCTAAAATTCCTCCATTTTAGGCATACTTTCTTATATATATATTTTTGAGATTGAGTTTCACTCTTGTTACCCAGGCTGGAGTGCAATGGTGCGATCTCGGCTCACCGCAACCTCCGCCTCCTGGGTTCAGGCAATTCTCCTGCCTCAGCCTCCTGAGTAGCTGGGAGTACAGGCGCGTGCCACCATGCCCAGCTAATTTTTGTATTTTTAGTAGAGACAGGGTTTCACCATGTTGACCAGGATGGTCTCGATCTCTTGACATCGTGATCCACCCTCCTCAGCCTCCCAAAGTGCTGGGATTATAGGCGTGAGCCACTGCGCCCAGCCAGGCATACTTTCTTAAGAACAAAATATCACACAAACACACACACACAAACTTAAACACACATAGATATATGCAAGTGATTAAACCAATTAATATTCAGATTCTCATTCAAGATGAGATTGGGGTGGAGGCACAGAGCCAGATCATGTCAGGTAGGATGATCAATTCACACATTTGTCTCTTTTTGCTTACGGATGAAATGATTGTAATCTGTTCTTGCTATGATAAGTGATCCTCCAAACCCTCATTTTGCATTTTGGATACTCTACTATTCCCTGTGTGGTCACTAGGAATAGAGGGAACCCACCAGGCTACCCATATATTTGGGTTCAAATTAAGAGGCTTGTGTCAAGGATCTTCTCTTTCTTTAATTTTTAATGTATTGTATTGACACCTGCAGACTTACTTTCAGTTTAGTACCTGCAGACTTACTTTCAGTTTAGTAGAACCATCTTTGACTTAAAAAAATGTATTTTTCTAACTACTTATTGGGTAGTATGCTCACTACATGGTGCAATATGTCCATATAACAAACCTGCACATATACCCCATATCTAAAATAAAAGTTAAAAGCAAAAAACATTTAAAAAATATTGTCCAGCTTTTGTAGATGTTGTGTTTCACTATTTTTGAGAACATATTGCTTCACATTTCTAGAAACAAAGTTTTATTAATTTTATAGAATTATAGCATCCTTATAAAGCTCTGAATTAAAAAAAAATCATCATATTGTTGAATGCATAAATGTCTACACCGGACGGGCTTGATTTGTTTCTTATAAGTAAGATTCTGAAGTCCAGGTGGAAAATTTTAAAGGAAATTAAAGACAGATGTTGGAACACACATATATTTATTTGCCTGGGTCTGTTGTGTGTTTGCTTCAACTAATCTATGTCTAGTGTCTTGTTTCATTTAATTTTCTTTTGTGGCCTTAGAGATATTTTCTTAAAAAAAATTCAGGATGTCATTGCCATGTGTTAAAAATAATGTGTTTTTCTTCTCAGTCACCTCCATAATTAGTAGTCAAGATTGCACAGCATAGCAAATCAAGCAATTCAGTTTTGAATTCTCATTTTATCTCATCCCTTTGTAGGCTGCAAATCCTGCACACACTTTAGCCATTGTGAAACACACAGGTAGGGTGAGAACCTGCGATTCTTAGTCACACATCTCTTTGTACATTCTGTTCTGTCATTTGTAGTTTTCTGTTTTGTTTTGTTTTTTGCTACTGAGTTGTGTGATTTTCCAACATGTTTTGGATATTGTTTCCTTATCAGATAAATGCTTTGCAAATATTTTCACCTATTTCATGGGTTGCCTTTTTAATTTTATGATTATTATCATTATTTTGCTATGCAGAAACTTTAATGTAATCCTACTTATTTATTTATTTTTGCTTTTGGTGCCTGTGCTTTTGGTGTCATATCCAGAAAGTTAGTGTCAAGACCAATGTCATGGAGCTTCTATATGTTTTCTTCAAGGAATTTTAGAGTTTTAGGTAATACACTTATATCTTTAATCCATTTTGAGTTACTTTTGTGTATATATATACTTTTCATTTCTTTGGTGTGTGTGTGGACATCTAGATTTTTAAACACTATTTGTTGAAAAGAGTATCCTTTCTTCATTGCGTATCCTTGGTGACTTTGTTGAAGGTGAGTTGACTATGCATTCATGAGTATATTTCTAGGCTCTCTATTCTGTTCCGTTAGTCTATAAGTATATTTTTATGCCAGAACCAAACTGTTTTGATTACTATGCTTGTAAAATAATTTTAAATGCAGAAGTGTGATGCCTCCAGTTTTTATCTTTTTTTCTCAAAATTGCTTTAGCTATTTGAGGTCTTTTGTGCAGCATAAACATTTTAGGATTTTTCTTCTATTCCTAGGAGAAAATCTTTGAAATTTTTATAGGGATTGCATTAAATCTGCAGATCACTTTGTGTAGTATGACCATTTTTAATTATTGATACTTTCTATTTATTGACACAGAATATATTTCTATTTATATCTTCTTCAGTTTCTTTTATGAATGTTTTATAGTTTTCAGTTTGCATATCTTCTACCTCCTTGATTAAATTTAGTCTTTAGTATTTTATCCTTTTTGATGTTATTGTAAATTGGACAGATTTTTAGATAGCTTGTTAGTGCATCAAAACATAACTGATATTTATATGTTCATTTTGTATCCTGCAACCTTACTGAATTAGACTACTAGTTCAACAGGTGGTTTTTTGGTGGAATATTGAGTTTTTCATGTAAAAGATCATGTCACCTGCAGAGGCAATTTATCTTTTCTTTCTCTACTTAGCTACTTTTTATTTACTTTGCTTGACTAATGTCACAGGATCCTCTGGGTGTCGCTTCCTCAGCCTGAAACCACTGTGGCTGGCAGTGCCTCTACTTGAGTTTGCTTGTGCCCACTGGGCTCGTTCTGCCCATTTGGCCTAGCAGGCTGTGCTTGGCTCACGTTACTGGCCTGGATCCTACGCCCACCAAGCGCGAACCAGGTGCAGAGTGGTGAACCTTGTGCGAGTGAGCGAGCTCAGGGTCAGACCACTGTGCACAACCAAGCGCACCGGCTGCTGTGGCAGGGCAGGAAGCCCCAGGCACTGACACAGGCACTGGCTCTGTCTGAAGCTGCGGCTGGACCAGGCATACCACAAGCAGCTTTTGATGCAGGCGCCAGCATCTGGACTAAGGGTAGGCGGTGATGCCCCCAAACTCGGAGACACAGTAACCGGGGGGCCCCAAGGGGTGGGGGCACATGCTACAGCTCTCTCATGCCTGCCACCCACAGCTCAGCGAACCATGGGTGGGGGGTTACACATTTCAGCTAGTTCAGTCTTGCCACCTCTCTCTGGATCTCCCAGGCACATGGGGCAGCTGCCGGACACCAACGGAGGGTGAAGGATGTATAGCGTTACAGTTCCGACCCAGGGAGTCCTAGGGTCTGGGCTTCCAGAAGGGTCGCGGCTCTTCCCTGCCTCAGTCCAACGAACAGGAGCATGTCACCTCCCGCAGCTCGGGGAGCTGGCCAGAAACGTGTTACAGCCCCTTTGGGTCCTCCGGCAGCTGGGCAAGGCAGCCAGGGAACCGTTACAGCCCTTCTCATGCCGGCCATTCAGCAGGCCCTGACTTCTTGGGTCACATCCAGGAAGAATGAGGTTACACAGACAACCGGAAGGTGAGCAAAGTGAAGCAGCCTCTCGGCAGAGAAGAGACTGGAGTGGTTTGCCCCTACCCGCAGGTGGGGAATCCTGACGTCTGGATTACCTGGGCTCAGGTTGGAGGAAGTGCATGCTGATTGGTCCATGGGCCGGCCTGGGGGGGGGGGGGGGGAAACAACGTTATTTGATTGGCTGAAAGGTATCCAGGAAGTTCTCACTCCGGGTTGCGGATTCTACTCCGAACTGGTGGCCTGGATTTTAGGCTTCAGGCTGTCTTTGGCTGGAAGGTCGAGTTTCACTGGGGACCCACCCATTCCTCCTAAGAATTTGTCTGCCTCCTGCTGCTGTCACTAATTGCTTTCATTAAGACCTCAAGGACTGCATTGAAAAAGAGTGGTGAGAGTGGACATCTTTATCTTGTTCTTAATCTTAGAGAAAACGTTTTCAGCTTTGCATAATTGAGTGATTTTAATTGTGGGCTTGTGATATATGGCCTTTATTGTGTTAAAATACATTCCTTCTATATCTTATTTATTCAATTTTTATCACGAGGGATAGCAAATTTTGTCAAATGCTTTTTCTGCGTCTATTGTTATGATCGTATTATTTTATTATTGGTTATTTTGGTGTTCTGTGTATATTTGTTGACTTGCATGTGTTGAAGCAGTCCTGTATTTCAGGAATACGTCCCACTTGATCTTGGTGTATGATCCTTTTAATGTGTTGTTGAATTTGGTTTGCTAGTATCTTGTTGAAGAATTTTGCATCTACATTGATTTTATATTGGCATATGATTTCCTTTTCATGTTGTCTTGCTTTAGTATCTGGGTAATGCTGGCCCGAAAGGTGAGTTTGGAAGTATTTTCACCTTTTAAATTTTTTGGAAGAATTTGAGAAATATTGGCCATTATTCTTCCTTATATGTTAGGATGCACAATTTACCAGTGAAGCCATTTGTTCCTGGTCTTTTCTTTGAGTGAAGTTTTTGATTACGAATTTATTTTATTTTTTAAATTAAAAAAAAAAAAAAACTTTTATTTTAGGTATTGGAGTGCATGTGAAGATCTGTTACATAGCTCAAGACATGTCATGGGGCTTGTTTTTTAAGCAACTTACTCATTTCATCTAGGTTATCCAATTTTTGGTGTACAGTTGTTCATAGTAGTATCTTAAGATTCTGTATTAGTCCATTTTCGTGCTGCTGATAAAGACATACCTGAGACTAGGCAATTTACAAAAGAAAGAGGTTTATTGGACTTACTGTTCCACGTGGCTGGGAGGCCTCACACTCATGGCATATGGTGAAAGGCACGTCTCGCGTGGTGGCAGACAAGAGAAGAGAGTTTGTGCGAGGATAGTCCCGTTTTTAAAACCATTAGATCTCAAGAGACTGACTCACTATCACAAGAACAGCACAGGAAAGACCCGCCCCCATGATTCAGTCAACTCCCACCAGGTTCCTCCCACAACACATGGGAACTATGGGAGTTACAAGATGAGATTTGGGTGCAGAGGCGGAGCCAAACCATATCATATTCTTTGCATTTCTGTGGTATCAATTGTAATGTCTCCTCTTTCTCTCCTTTTCTCTTAGTCAGTATACCTAACACTTTGCTGATTTTGTTTATCTTTTCAATAATCCAACTC
>NW_016107415.1:4271206-4310141 GCF_001604975.1 Cebus imitator
TTTTATTTTTCTGGTTCCTTTTTTTTTTTTTTTTTTGTTTTTTTTTTTTTTTTTTTTTTTTTTTTTTTTTTTTTTTTTGAGACTTTTTATTTTCTTCATATAGGCATTTATTGCTCTATGCAGCCCCTTTAGAATTGCTGTTTCTGCATCCCATATATGTTAGTAGCTTATGTTTCCTGTTTTGTTTCAAATTGTTTTTCCACTTCCTTTTTGATATCTTCATTGACCCAGTGGTTCTTCAGAAGCATGGCATTAAATTTGCACATATTTGTGAATATATTAGTCTTTTTTCTGTTATTAATATTTAGTTTCATAAAATTATGGTCAGAAAAGAAACTTTCTATGTTCTTAATCTTCGTAAACTTGTTAAAACTTGTTTTGTAGCCTAATACATGACCTGTCCTGGCAAATGTTCCATGTGTGCTTGAGAAGAATGTGCATTCTGGTACTGTTGGATGGAATTATCTTTATTTGTCTGTTAGGTCCATTTGGTCTAAGGTGAAACCATGTCCAGTATTTTCTTATTGATTTACATCTGAATAATGTACATATTGTTGAATGTGGCATACAGAAGTCCCTTACTACTATTGTATCATTCTCTATTTCTCCCTTCAGAACTGTTAATATTTACCTTTTATTTGTAGATCCTTCAAAGCTGCATGCATTTATAGTTTTAATTATTATATTCTTTTCATAAGTTGACTCCATTATTATATAATGACCTTCTTTGTCTCTTTTTACAGTTTGTGGCTTAAAGTCTGTTTTATCTAATATAAAGGCTATGGTTTAAATGCTGTTTTTCTCTCCAAAATACATGTGTTAAAATTCTGCACCCCAGATGATGGTATTAGGAGGTTTGGCCACTTGAAAGTGATTAAGTAATAAGAACGAATCCCTCACAAGTAGAATTATTGCCCTTATTAAATAGACCTCAAAGAGCTTGTTCACCCCTTTATGAGGACGCAACTAGAAGGTATTATTCATGAGACAGAAAATACATTCTGTTGTGAGGAAAATGGTTTTGGGTTGTCAGGACAAAACTAGAAAGTATTATTCATGAAACAGAAAATGGTTCCTCATCAGACATTAAATCTGCTGGTGTTTTGACTTTGGACTGTCCAGCCTACGGAGCTGTGAGAAATTGGCTTTTGTTACTTACAAGCTTCCCTACTTATGGTATTTTATTATACCAGCCAAAATGTACTATAACAATAGATATAGCTACTTCTATTCACTCTTGGCTTCTATTTGCATGGAATATCATTTTTTGTCCCTTTATTTTTAGTGTACATGTGTTCTCAAGGGGGAAGTAAGTCTCTTGAAGGCAGAATTTAGTTGGATTTTTAAAAATCCATTCAGTCATTCTATTTTTTTTTTCACTGCAGAATTTAATCAAATTACTTCTAAGTAATTATCCATATCTTAGAGTTATTGAAAGTTCTGTAGAGGAAACTAGTTTTTAACAACCTATTATATTTCATAAATCTCAATGTGAACATTTTAAAATGAAGCTTAAGGTGCTTATTAAACATCTGACCTTATATTTGATGTGTCTTTCAATTATAATTTGTAACTTTTTGTTTTTTATTTTTCTCTTTCTCTTTTTGTTTTCCTTTTTCTATTATAGTGGTATAATTTAAAATCAGTGGCCTCATGAGCTCAAAAAAATTTATAGTTTTCTATCAAATCAAATATATGTTTATATTTGTGTATCTGTATATGTTTACAAAACTGGTAGATAATGCCTGCTTGAAGAATTAGTTTTCTAGAAAATTATTGCTTTCAGTTATATCCATGGGGATATAACATTCAATGCCTGCACTATTAACAAAGTTATCATATGGCCCAAGACTTTGATAATAGGCTGTGGTAATCAGCCTTTCAAATGGCTCCCTTGAACTCTGCCTTCTGGTATTCACATTCTCATGTATTCCTTCTCAAAAAAACCAGGCTTGGTGGATGTGATCATTAGCATATGGCAGAATATAAATATAAGAAAACATTTTTATAACCTTGGAGATAGGAAAAGCTTTCAAAAGTTATAAGCAATACTCTGAAACAAAATAAAATATTTATTTATCTAAATATAAAAGCATTACCAAATACTATGGCAAAACAAAATTAATAAACATATTTTTCCATTTAAACTTTAAACAATAGCACCATAATTTGAGAAAATTTTTTAAAATATGTGAGAGAAATATAGACAAATCTACAAAAATGTGAGGTAAAACATAAAAACAACAGATGAACTAAAAGAAAATGAATACTTTCTTGAAGTAATAGCAATAAAATTGTATCAACACATTAACATAAATGATCATTCAAAGCAAGGCAATAATAATATGTCATTTTTGACCCATTTCAATAAAGATTAAAAATGAGAGATAGCAATTATCGAGTCAATTGGATGAGGGAAATGTTACATTATAAATAAAATAATTTTAAGGGCAATTTAGTAGGATATACCAAAATAACAAATTGTATCTTCTCTTTAAAGCATTGATACTCTTTCTATTAACTTAGTAATTTATACATATAAAAAAAGACAGTGATATTTATTACATCAGAATTTATAAAAATAAAATGTTAGAAATAATGCAAATTGTTCATTGATAAAGGAATGCATAAATTATTTTACATGCATGTTTTTGAACTCCACATAGAATTAAAAACATTGATATGGATCTATATGTAGTGACCAGAAATTATATCTAATATTGAAAAGTAGATGAAAGTAGATTATGTATATGATACCAAAAGTACAGGAAACTAAAGAGAAAATATACAAACTGAACGTCATGAAAATTGAAAACTTTTGGCCAGATTTGGTGGCTCACGCCTGTAATAGCAGCACTTTGAGAGGCTGAGGTGGGTGGATCACTTGAGTCTGGTAGTTTGAGACCAGCCTGGCAAACATGGTGAAACCTATCTCTACGAAAAATAGAAAAAATTAGCCTGGCATTGTGGGGCAAGCCTATAATCCCAGCTCCTCAGGAGGCTGAGGCACCAGAATTGCTTGAACCGGGGTAGTGGAGGTTGCAGTGAGCCAAGTTTGGGCCATTGCACTCCAGCCTGGGTGACAGAGCAAGACTCCATCTCAAAAACGAAAACTTTTGTTCATGACAGGACACTATGAATAGAATGAAAAAAGCAGCAGCATACAGAATGAAAGAAAATATTTGCAAATTACATAGCTAGTAAGAGGTAAATATCCTGGAAGTACAGAGCATTCCTAAAACTCAAAAATAGCAACGAAAACTCAATTCAAAAATGAGATTGAATAGACATTTCTCCAAATGAAATACACAAATGGCCAATAAGCACAAGAGAAGATGCTCAATATTATTAATCATTAGGGACTACAAAGCATGCTGTAATATCTCACAGTAATTAGAATGGCTACAGATTAAAAAAAAAAAGAGAGAGAGAGAAAGAAAGGAAAAACAATCAAGTGTTGGCCTAGATGTGGAAAAATTGGAACCCTTGTACATTGCTGATGGAAATGTAAAATAGATACAGCTGCTATAGAAGCAGTATGGTGGTTTCTCAAAAAAACAGAAAACTAAATTAGCATATGACCCAGCAATCCCACTTCTGGATTGGGGTACATTTCTTTCTTATTTTAAAATAAATTAAAAGCTGAGTTTCAAAGAGATAGTCATATATCCATGTTCATTAAAGTATTATAGAACGATAGCCAAAACATGGAAGTAACCCAAGTGTTCATTGACACATAAATGGATAAACAAAATGGTATATAAACACCAATGGGTTATTACTCAATTTTAAAAAAGGAGCAAAATTGTGACAAATTCTGCAACATGGATGAACCCTGATGATATTATGCCAAGTGAAATATGCCAGCCACAAAAAAAAAAAGAATCCAATATTGTATGAGGTACTTAGAGTAATCAAATTCATAGCCCCGTTTATTATTTTATCTAGATTAGTCCTACACAATTACCTAGCAACATAGAAGCTAACTTCCAAGTTGGAGAGAAAGAAAATAACTTCCTTTCCTATTCAAGCAACTGCCCAGTCCCTACTTTCCCTAGCCCTTTTTATGTCAGCTACCAACTGCATTTCATCTGTAATCTTACTTTAAATAAACAAGGTGTATGGGAGTCCCCCAAAGAGTGTTATATTCATGAAGCCCGTCCTAGTCTCTCAAAGGGGGGAAGTCACTCTGAAAGCATTGCTGTTGGGCCTCAGTGGGTGTGGGGTTTGGGGATAGCATTTAATTTATCTACAAAGTAAGTTCTGCACCTTGTTATAATTTAGCTCATGCTTGTTCCTCTTCTACCTCATTTCAATGTAGTCTCAATAAAGCTTCTTTTTTATGAATTATGCTCCCCAGAAAAATTTGGACTTTTCTGTAAATAAAGCAACTTAGTTAAAAGGATATAAGCTAGGAGTGGGATATAAAATTTTTCTGAGAATGAGTATATTATTCATTTGAATTGAGCCTTCAGAACCCGCAAATCACAACAGCTGTGTGGCAGTCAGGTCTACCAATGTACATGGCCTGCTAGAGCCAGGCAAAAAACATTACCATGTAGTATTTAAATAATACTGATAATATGTTAATATTTATGGAGAACTTGCTTTATATCTTGTACTGTTTTAGGTGCTGGGCTTTAGAATTAGAGAGATCTTACATTCTAAATTTACTCTATCATTTCTAGTTGTGTGACTTGGGGCAGCTTTCTAACCTCAGTGATCTTCTGCTTATTTCTAAAGTAGAAATATGGAAACACTTGCTTAGCAGAATTGTTGTGAGGATTAAACCTATCATGCATTTCAAGTATTTAGCATAGTACCTTACACAAAATAAACATTTGCTAGCATTTTAATTACTTCCCATAGACTGGCCTCACTATGATTTTGGATATTCTAATTCATGACTCAGAAAATACAGCTATTTTGCTTCACTTTGGTCAAAACATATGTTAATGAATTTTTATTTTCACACTCTCTTTAAAGCAAGTAGGTATAACTTCTATTTCTTCTTTCCTTCTTCTCATTCCCTGTATATTTCTTAGTGGCATGACTGACAACCAGGTGATGAAATTTCCATTTCAAAATGGAAAAAGCCATACTACTTACAAAGTGACAAATAAAAAAAAGGCTTTGATTCTGTTGTATCAGATGTAATATAATTACTTCTTACTATTGTGTTTTTGATGAATATTGTGGTTTCACAACTTTCAGTATATAATAATCTCATAATTTGTTCATTGATTTCCTAGTACCTGTGCATTCAGACACAATCAAAGCAGAGCAAGAGATATTACCTGTAACTCAAGGTCACTCCTGTCCCTGCCACAGTGGGCTCTGTAAAATGGCAGACTAAGTGGCCACCTTCCTTGAATGAAACAGATGGTGCTACGTAGCCTGAAAAACATCACCTCCCATTGTGCCTTGTAAGGTCATTGTTAGTATGCAAAACTACTTTGTAGGGGAAGGTATCCTGTAAAGAGAGTTAAATAAAATGAGGGAAAAGGAATTTCCAGGACATACAGGCCTAAACATTGTGATAGTTTCAATATTAATATTTTAATGTAAGCGAGTCTTTTAGGGTCAGAAGGTGCATTTATGGCCTAAATAAGGACTGAGATGTGATAAATGATAAAGGAGAGAATGCTCTGGGAACACCTACTTTCTGTTTAAAATTAGTGTCCCCTCATTGCTTTAGTATGAGTCATAAAGAGGGTTTAGGGTGGGATGGAGGTAGAGATTGGAGTGACCAACTGAAAATACATACTGCTGTATGTACTTTCATTTTCTTTTGTTTGAATAGAGATACTCTATTTTGTGGCCTTCATTGACCTCCTTATCACAATGCTTTGGACTCTGGTCACTAAGTAAGGTCTGGAGCACTTGAGATGTTTAATTTTATAAATCTGAAAGCTAATTACATGGCGATGTGGCTAGCTGATTTAGAATTGATGGTGTCTGTTTTATATAATTTCTACCACCTCTCAAGTAAAGCAAAGATGTGTCACTTGACCCATTTTACTCAATTTATTTGATCTGTTTATGAGGATGCAACTGGGATCCTAAAAGCATATCTCTGGTTATTATTTTAGAAATTTTATAGTATAACAAGGCAACAGACTAAATACAAGTAGAGTCATATTCATAGTTGGTAATAAATGCATCTTTGTTAAAAAAATGAATAAACAAATATCACTGCTACTCAGTTCAATGGAATATTATGTGGTATATTAGGTGATATAATTCTATTTTTTCTTGATGTGCATTGTGTAATTTTGATAAAGACCAAACTTATATGAGACAGGATAGGCAATTGCCCCATTATCTCTATTCTAAGGCTTTCAAGTAGTGCATCTACAAAAATCAAGAGCAAAAATAAGTTTTCTAAAATGATTCTTATGAATGACATTTTATCTCTAGAAATTTCTATTCTTGGAATGCATAAACATCTTCTTTCTAATAGTAACTTTAAGTTCATTCAGTGAAGGTCTTGATTACATGTCTTGATAGATGTTGAAAAATGTTGTAAAAATGTAGTTTATGAAAATCATCAGTGAAAACAATATTGAAGTGATCATAACTTGTATAGGAAAATGAAAGCAAAAGGGAAATAATGTTCAGGTATTTGGTCATATCAACCCAGAGAGAGAAGAGACCCTGTTTTATCAGAGTAGTCAAGTTATATTAGTCCATTCTGACACTGCTATAAAGATAATTCCCAAAACTGGGTAATTTATAAAGAAAAGAGTTTTAACTGACCCACAGTTGTACATGGCTGGAGATGCCTCAGGAAACTTACAGTCATGGGGAATGGGGAGGTAGGTATCTTTCTTCCCAAGGTGGCAGGAGAGAGGAGAGCCAAGGAGGAACCTTGAAACATTTAGAAAACCATCAGTTCTCGTGAGAACACAGTCACTCTCACTGAAACAGTACGGGGAAAACCACCCCCATGATCCAATCACCTCCCTCCCTCGACTTTTTAAGATTACAGATCCCGCCCTCGACACATAGGGATTACAATTCAAGATGAGATTTCAATGGAGACACAGAGCCAAACCGTATCACAGCCCTCATTAGTAATTTAGTAATACATAAAGCTGTAGATTTAACCGAATTCATAATCGCACACAAATTGCGACAGATCAATAATGAGTGCTGACAGTTTTGTGCTTGGAGCAATCCTAGAGTTACATTTGTATGTATATTGAATGCCAATTATAACTAATTAATTAACGGGAAAATGGCAGCATAAAGGCTGCGTATACACTGTTGTTATAACCATGCATTGTAAGAAATGAATACGAAGTGTTAAGAAAAAGTTGACACAACTCCAGGCAATGGAATTAAAATGGCATAAAAAGGACAGCACAGGAAAGCCCAGCCTACCTTTCTGTCAGCTTTAACCTGTGTGCCCCTCCCCAGGCAAATGACAATGCTACAGATGACACCAGCCAGCAGTCTTGAGGGATATTTTCTGTGATGAATTGGCAGCAGAGCAGTGGTGTTCTCTACATTTTTACTTCTAAGTTTTGTATTAAATTGCACAACCTGAGGACAAGAATTCAGCTTTTTATCTGGATGTGTATTGAGGTTTGCTATGTGAAATGTCTTCATTATTCTCAAATAACCTTTCCCTTGAATATAGAAACTGTCACCCTCGACAAAACATAGCAGTCCAAAGAGATCAATATTCAGTCTCCTTTCCAGATGTTGTAGAGAAATGAGTGAGTTCCCAGAATGCTTTAGACTAATTTCACAGTGAGATGTAAAAGGAATAAATTTTTTTCTCACCCCAGCCAGCAATCTGTTAAAGCTCTGAAGCATAAGGCCAGGTATTTCTCACACAGTGGTTTCTGTCCTATTGACTATACGTATGTGCCATTTTTATTCAAGGCAATGACTGACTCCAACCAGCCAACCAATTTTCTCTATAGAACCTTGAAGCTGCTAATACCTGATGGTGAATTTAACACTGCTGGCAGGATACTTGCATTTATACATTTTAAACATGTCTGTAAAATATATGGCAATTTTAGCTTGGTGAGGGAATTTATCTTTTCTTCATCTGTGACTAACTTAACAACACACTGAACCACCCTCATGGGCAGAGGTGGTACATCAATCCTGGTGTACAATTAGTCTGTGCCAGAGAGTCCCGGTGTTAGTGCCAACAAAGACCTCAGAATTTATCTTGTTGACTTACTAAAACCTGGAGAGGTTATGTTACTCATAGTCTCTTATATAGCAGTACTAAATTTAATTGTAGACTAAGAATAATCTGTAATTATTCTTGATTTAATAACAGACTCACTTCCAGAAACCAAATCACCAAGTCAAATATTCTTTCTATTACATACTCACTGTTAACCAAAATCTCATCATCTAGTCTTTAAAGTAGGGAAGGGGAAGGAAGAGAAGAAACTACAATTTTTAAAATATTTATGACTAATAAAATATTATGCAAACTATTATCACACATATCTAATCCCCAGAATGCCCCTGCATGTTATACATGACTATCAATAATTTTTAAATTCTAGCAAAATATAATCAGAATGTTTAATTACTATTGCCCAATGCTCTACAGTTAACTAAACATCCATGAATCTACTTTGTACAAATCTGTTGCTAAAGTTCAACTGCAAAAAAACAAAAGAATTGTCCTGGTTCTCTTTCAGGGGCGCCCTGCAGTGCCCCCACTAAATACCAAAGATAAATACCGAAATTATGTTTTCTGCTGCTCTTATTAGTCTACCTCCTGCTTCCCTTGCCCATATCAGTCAGGGAAACAAAAGGGAAACATAGGTGAGATAGTTATGGAGAATGAATGTGCTTTGCCCCTCTGTCAGCTCTCCGTGCTGTCACCGCGGAACCATGACTTCCATTTCAGTTCTCTCTCCTGTTTGTAATGGAGCTCACCTCTCCTCCTTGCTGGTGCTTTCCACGTGTTACAGGCTTTTCTCAATTTGTATGATTCTATTGCAGAACCACACAGTTTCACTAGTTGCCACTGCTCGTGTCTTATAATCTTTCCCTACCAAGTCACTGCTAATGTTATTCCTGCTTCCTGGTTCAAACCTTGCCAGAGTTACACTTTGTCTTTATGGTTCCCTTTGCTGCCATCACTCCTTCTGCCTCTGCTAATGTTGTTCATTTTAATACTAGTTCCATCAGAGCTGCAGCAAAGCTTACAGAGGAGCAAGAGCGTTCTTCCTGAGTCCTTTCATTAGGATTCCACAAAGCCCTTCTCTTTCTCTTATGAGTGCTCCAGGCTTACAAGTAATATATTAAGCTTGGTCCCTCACTTTTGAGTCAACCTTGCTGGCTACTTTTTTAATATGTATGCTTACCTTTGCTGCCATCACTCTTTCTGCCTCTGCTATTGTTGTTCATTTCAATACCAGCTCCATCAGAACTGCAGCAAGGCTCACAGGGGCACAGGAGTGCTCTCTGTTTCTTCGGTCCTTTCATTAGGATTCCACAAAGCCCTTCTCTTTTTCTTTTCTTATGGATGCTTCAGGGTTACAAATAACATATTAAGCTTGATCCCTCGCTTTTGAATCTACCTACTGGCTACATTTTTAATATGTATGTCAACATGGCAGAGAACAGTAAATTGACACCATGAATTGTTTCAAAGGAACACATTTTTATCTTGTTATTGTCAATCCATCTCTCAGATCAATGTCAAGACCCTTCTTCTCTTTTATTCCTCAGGATGAACGTTAAGGGCACAATTTCTGAATACAGGAAAGAGCTGTGTGTACCAGGTTTCATTTGGGAGAGACTGTCCAGAGACTCACTCCACATTCCTGATAAGATTCTTCAAAAGTTTTCCTAAAAGACTCGTTAAATGCTAATGCAAAGAAAACTCCTGTTATAACATCTGACTTCTCAGCATCTCTTTACAGTGTATGTCAGTTAGAATTCCTTCTGGAAGTCTCATAGTACTCATTCTGGCCAAAATGAAATAGAACCTGTCCTAGTAGGTTTTTTCTTCTTGTCATATATTTTACTAGAATTGTTCAATTCAACCAGTGACTACAGTCATCTCTTAAGATAACACAGTGGTTTACCTCAGCAGTCACGATTACCCTGATGAGTAAATTTCAAGAGGCTGTTTAAATGAAGTTGCTAAGATAATATTTCAAGAATCAGAAGGGGCATGGGTCTCCAAAAAGCAGCTATTTAGGATGGATGTCATAACAGTGAGACTCAGAGAAGCATCATATGAAAGGATTAACAGAGATGATAGAGTCATGATAGAGATGACAGAGCTAATGATAGAGAAATAAAAATGAAGTGAGAGATTGCAGGAAATTAAGAAAATAAGCAAAAGAACCCTAGCACTTAGATTGCAATATGTATGAATTTCAATGAAGAGATAATATTGCTCCAGATGTGGGGACAGTGGTGGTCAAAGGTTACCACATTTATGAATGGTCACCAATATTAATGAAGGCATAAGACGACAGGTTATTTTCACTTAAAAGATGAAAGTACTCCCAGGGTACATCAAGTTCGTTGATTATTTTTCCTCCTTATTCTTTGCTGTTTCTACTAGGAGTCGTACTCTCGAGTATTTTTATGACTGGCTTATCTCTTGCTATTGCTGTGGACTAGATGACACTTGGCACCACCATATGGGCTCATTTACTTCCTGTTATTTTATTTTATTTTATTTTTTCCAGGTATCTAGCTTCAATCAGGGTCCAGTGTGTTCTAGATTATGAATATTTAATAATTATTCATTGGCAGGGGTTCTCCTACCATGCCGTAGAGAAGGCATGATCCCTGCCCATGTAGATGTATTATGAATTCAACTACCCTGCTCCTTAAATGGATCAGCATATATTCACACACCTGTCTGTAATGCTTGTTGTTTCTCTCCTGTCCTCAGTCTGGTAGAAACACAATGGCCACAGAAATGGCCTAACAAAGCAGGGCCCAGTGTCAAAACATGCACTTTTTTGCTTTTGTACATTTCTCACCCTTTGGTGAGAATGCTTATCATATCTACCACCTTCATACTCATCTCTCCTTCTGGCAAACTTTGTTCAATTTTGTGACTTATTGGAATCCTAGTCTGAAAAACCAGCTGGTTGACTGCTTATATGTTAATAATGTAATGATATACTCAATCCCCTTGGGAAAGCTCAAAGTCTTTTATAGTGAGCAGAAGAAGAGCTAATACCCTGGATCATTATGGGGTTAAAATCTAGGCCAGCCTATCATAATACAATGATTGGAAATGAGCGAAGAAGTCAGAAAGCTATCAGTTCAAATCTTGCTCTTCTGCCTTCTCAATGAATAATATGACTTAGCTTGTATGAGCTTCATTTTCCTGTTTATGAATACAGATGTACCTGTTTATATGGCTGTTGTTAAGACTGAGTGAAAAAATGTCTGTAAAGGTCTTAGCTCAGGCTCAGTACAAATGAGAACTCATTAAATCAAAGCTCTTATTATGATTAAGAATTTAACAGCATCCATTTTCAGATCTTAGTGTTTCTCCGAATATTTGCTCTGCTTTTGCAAATACCCCCTTTGAATATTGGTTTCTGCTCATGGGTGGTGCAATCTAATATGATTGAGGCTTTCTCCCAACTGGGCAAGTACCAAGCTTGGGAGTGGCTGAGCTCCTTTCCGCACATGAGAGAGAGAGAGAGAGAGAGAGAGAGAGAGAGGGAGAGAGAGAGAGAGAGAGAGATAGCCTTTTGGGTTGTGTGTGTGTGTGTGTGTGTGTGCGCGGAATTTTCCCCATGTTCTTTTTTTTTAATTGTCTCCGTTTTCTTCTAAGACCAAGAAAAACATGGATGGGTAAGATGAAAAGGACCAAGGAATAAGTCATCCTGGTTTATAGGCAAACCTCTTTATAGAGCTTCAGAAAGATGTTACAAGAATTATAGAGCTGTTATACAGCTTACTAAACTACTCTGTTCTTCCTCTATGTCACGTAGTTTTGGATTTAAGTCAAAGTTATCAGCATTATATGTCAGGATTACTTTTCATTCTCTCTTAGGACCCTTTTAAAATTGGGTATGATATTGTGTGCTTTTCATCACAGATTCATATTTCTGAAACTTGTCTGGATATAGTTCTAACATTTTACGATCAACAGATTGAAGCAGAAGATTGTCACTGAGCAAAATCAACGGGAGTGGATTAAGAACTTTGTAAGTTCCTCCATCACTGGAAGTAATTGTGTTCCAAATATAAAATCAAAGAAGACATCATCATTGTCTCAAGTTATGATTTTCACAGTTTTTTTTCTTAAGTTCAATTTAGGCTGAAACATTTGAATTTGTGATAAGCTAAATATCTTTGTGAAATTAACAGGCACTATCTAAGAAGATCTCACCAAAAAAAAAAAAAAAAAGAAAAAAAAAGAAAAAAGAAAAGCACTTAAAACTTAGCATATGGCTTGAGATCCAGGAGGGAGAAAATCATTACCAGGGCACATAGAAAATATCAATTAAATTAAGGTTACCACCTGCCTGTTCTCAATCAGGATATTTCACAATAAAAGGTCTGTGTCCAATATCTTGATTGACTTTATTTCTATACCAATTTTTCCCTTGAGATATGAAACTTTAACTTTCACTATATCATTCAGTTTATCTCTATACTCACAGCCATCCCTATCTTCAAAGGAACTTACAATTTCTTTTAAGGATTGTTATAAAAAAATTCTTTTTTTATTTGAGGCAGTTTTGGCCTTATCACTCAGGATAGAGTGGAATGATGAAATCTCAGATTACTGCAACCTCCATCTTTCATGTTCAAGCAATTCTGTCTCAGTCTCGAGTAGCTTGGATTACAGGCAGCCACCACCACGCCCAGCTAATTTATTTATTTATTTTCTTTTTTAGTAGAGATGGGGTTTCACCACATTGACCAGTTGGTCTCAAACTCCTGACCTCAGATGATTTACCCGCCTTGGCCTCCCAAGGTGCTGGGATTACAGGCATGAGCCACCATGCCTGGCCAGAATTGTTATAATGAAATTCTAATAGGACACCTACTTATAGTCTAATAGAATACCTACTTACAGTCTTGTTCTCTTTCCATCTATCTGCTGCATTTTTTTACAGAACAATTTTTCTAAATTGTATATATGATCACGCTATTCTTCTAAATCATTTTAGTCATCCTGAATTTTCTTCATGAAAAACTTCTAAACCCTTTGACATATTGTTAGTACAAGGCCTCCACTGGTTTTCTCCATATGCTGCCCCTTCTCCCACGTGTACCTGTAACCTTGACATTTCAGATCATCTGCAATTTATTATCACCAGCATACAATTTCTCTTGCTGTTTTTGCTGAAGAGAATGTCACTCTTCTTTCTTCCCAAGTCTCTACTAATCCCATAGGTCACTAGGCCATATGAGGGCAATGATAGTATGGGTTGGGTTTCCTATTTTATTTCCAGCACTCATTAGAATGACTACTAAGTAGTTGGTAGTCAATAAATAAATTTTCTGAACAAATGACAGATTACCCAATTTAACGATAACATCTTCCAGAAAATTATCTTTAGATTCTAGGCCTTACTCTTAGTATTTTGGTAACAGATAATGAATGTTTGTACTCACTGTTTGTAACTTTGTCTTGATTGCATACCACCACTCTCATGACTAAGAACACCTTCAAGATTGGCTACATTTATTTCTGTAACCCAAGTTTTAGCACATGGTTTGTTTTTGGTCCAAATATTTTCATTCCTTCTTTTGTACTTCATGTTTTTAGTTCTATCAAAGTGCAGTGGAGACAATTATTGGAAGTGCTCTTACCACACTTGGCAAAGTAAAATTTGTAGATGGGAATAATTGAAGAAATAGCTCAGAAATAAAGAAGTCAGCTTATTCAGCCTGAGGCAGAAGTCAAAGTCCGGAAATGAGTTCAGACAACTCTAATCATTAAAAAAAAAAAAAAAAAAAATGGACAAAAATGAATAAATAGTCACCTCATAAACCCATTTATTCTTTCTGTGGTCATTTACTGAGCTCTTATCACATGTTAGGCATTATTCTGGTGCCGGGACAAAGCAGTGATAAGCAGATAAATATCTCTGCTGTGTTGGAGCTGATATTCTTGTTGGAGAGACTGATGGTAAAAAATAAAGAAGTCAAAAATGTAGAGCGATTGCTATTGGGAAAAAAATATACAATAAAATAAACCAAGGCAGAGGGAAATTTATTACCAGAGAAAGAATTTGCTTTTACATTTAAAAAAAAAACAAAACTAAATGTTGTCAGGGAAGTTCTTTCTGAAAGGGCACTTGGCCGAACAACTTAAGAAAATGTATATAATTCACAGTGATAGTCTGTGCTCTGGTAACAAATTAACTCGGCAATATCAGTGGAGTAATGCAACCGAAGATGATTTCTTGCATTTGTTGCATGTTCAGCAAGAGTTGGTGAGGTGTTCCTGCTCCTCAATCAGTGAGGCACCAAAGCAAGTGGTGGCTCCACCTTATTTGGACTGCACAGGAGCATACGGCCCTAGATGTTTCTGTGCTGTGGGAAAGAAACTAGAATCACACATGAGTTTTTATTATACAAGCTTCAGTCTCAACGTCATGCATATCCCTTCTGCTCACAGCCTAGTAATCAAAACTAATCCCATGACTCAATCCTAACACAAAGGGACAATCAAAGAAAACTTACATTACTTTCCTCTGGCTGCTTTAACAAATTACCACACACTTAGAGGCTTAAAGCAAGACAAATTCATCATACTACAGTTCAAAAGATCAGACATTCTAAAATGGGTGTTGGCAGCTGCGCTTTTCCCAGAGGCCCTGAGGGACAATTTATTGTATTACCTTTCCTAGTTTCTAAAGCTGTCCTCATTCCTTGGCTTATGGCTCCATTTGACATTATCTCTTCTCCGTCTGCTTTCATGATTGCATTGCCTTTTCTCCAACTTTGAGCCTTTTGCCTTCCTCTTACTGGGATGCTTGTGATTGTACTGGGCACTCTTGGATGATCTGAGATAGTCTTCCCATCTCAAGATCTTTAATCACTCTCCAAAGTCTCTTGTTATGCAAGGCAACGCAGACACATGTTCCAACATGTTCTAGGGAGTTGAATGTGGACAACTTTGCAGGGAGAGCATTGTCCTCTCTACCACACTTGATGTAATACAACAAAATGATCTTTACTTCTGTGATAAACCCAGTATTCTAGATCTGGGTCAATAACAACATAGTTTATGGAACAACAAATTCAAAAATCTCTGTGTTGAGAATACGTTGAGGGATCACCAAGGACATGAGTTTGGAGAAGTGGGACAAGAGGGAGAATAGCAGGAGACAAGATCTGAAAGGTAAGGGAGGAGTGGGTGGAAGGAGGTCATGATGAGCCTTCCCTGTAGGCCTTTATCTTTAGTGAGCTAGGAAGCCATTAGAAAGTATTTACCAAATGAGGAACATAATTTTAGAATGGACTGCAGAGTCAGAGTAAAAAACTGGAAAGAACACTCCAAAGTGAGTCAAAACAGAACACTCAAAGTGACAACAGCAGCTGAGAGTGAGGTCCCGTCCAACTAACAGTATTGACTGTGTCAGCTGATTTCTATTAAAACTCTGGTTTATCTTTCAAGAGCCCGAGGATTCTGGCAACAAGAAAATTGTGTATAGAATAATTGAGACAATTTGCCTATCCAGCTATGTGGTAGAATATTAGGTCACAACTCTTCCCAAACTTTTTGTCATAATAATTATATATGCATAGTGATTTAGAACAGAATAAGTTTATTTAATGTTCTGTATATATACTTAGTCTAGAAGGTAGGTGAAAAAAGGTCAACACAACACTCTCAAGAGAAGGAATTTGTCTGTTATTTTTATTCACTAGACTCTAATTAATTAGAGACAACAGAAAGATTTTCTCCCCTTTGAGTTGATATTTAACCAACAGAGAACATAAGGGGTTGGTGTATAAATAGCTTCACTAAAAGAGCTAACTGTTATCGGGTGCTACTGTTAGTGAGCGCAAAATAGCTGCAGATTATTATGATGCTAAACAATACATGGAAGAGGCGTAATCTTATCCTCAAATTTATAGATGAGGAAACTGAGTTCAGAGATTAAGAACTGTTTAAACTCGACATCAGTCACAGTGACTAAGTTGTGAAGCTAGAGTTCCAAACAGGTAAGCTGACCCGGGCATCAACCTTCTCACCACTATGTCTTCCATGATCTGAAGTCTGCCCCCATCTCAATCAAATATACACAAGTATTTTCAGAACATTCAACCAATTATCATATTCATTAAATTAATCAACAATCAAATGAATTAATTGGTAGCTTTTGAATTATCAAAGATATTTGATGTTCATATGTAATTCTGAGCCTTATAGAAAAGAACTCATTCAGTAAATACCATATAATTCCTGGTGTTGTAGATATCTAACACTGTAAATAACTCATGTTTTATAAAGCTCTCTGGTACACCACAATTGAAACAAAAACTGTTTTCAAATTAAAACTCATTGTAACTTTTTATCCATAATTTTGTCTAAACTCTTTTTGAAGATATTTTTCTTTCTAGGCTCTTTAACCTCTTGAGAGTAGCAAACATCTTAATTTTGCTTTTTACTGTATAAAATTTGTGATTTATTTGACCTAATTTAGAAATCATTCTGGTATCTTGGGATTTTTATGATCAAGCTTATGCTCTATCTCTTTTTCTCTCCTTCTTAATTTTATCCAATTAGTCATATCCCCCTGGACTTCTTGTTTTCAGAATTCAGGCTGCAATGTTTCTTTGATCAAGTGTTGGCATTTAATGTGCATTTGTGGGAGTATATAGGCATACCTGTCAAAACCATTTAAAATACTTAGACCCTCTCCCACAATTAATCATGTACACATCATACCTGCCCATTAGCATGGCAAAAATATTTGAGTAAAACATATCTCAGTGGATATGATATTGAACCTAACAGTAAATTTTATTTCTTGATCTCTGTCCAAATATTGGGGAAATAATTTAGTAAGAAACTTCAGAAAAATAATGTAGGATTTTTTCCAAGGATATAAAAAAATCTTTTGTGTGTGCATGTGTGTGTGTGTGTGTGTGTGTGTGTGTTAATTCAGACCATTTTAAGTATATACATTGAAGATTTAGAAAAAAAGACATTCACTTTACATTTATGAGACAATAGGAAGTCTAATGAGAAAAAAAGAGTGTATATTCTGTTAAGAATCAGAGAAATGTTTTCATAATTTTTTTTATTATACTTTAAGTTCTGGGGTACATGTGCAGATCTTGCAGAATTGTTACATAGGTATATACATGTCATGGGGTTTGGCTGCCTCCATCCCCCATGTATTTCTCCCAATGTTATCCTTCCCCAATTACCCCATGCCCTGCTATCCCTCCACCCACCAACAGACTCCAGTGTGTGATGTTCCCCTGCCTGTGTCCATGTGTTCTCATTATTCAACATCCACCTATGAGTAAGAACATGAGGTGTTTGGTTTTCTGTTCTTGTGTCAGTTTGCTGAGAATGATGGTTTCCAGATTCATCCATGTCCCTGCAAAGGAAATGAACTCATCTTTTCTTATGGCTGCATAGTATTCCATGGTGTGTATCTGCTACATTTTCTTTATCCAGTCTATCATTGATGGGAATTTGGGTTGGTTGGTTCCAGGTCTTTGTTATTGTAAACAGTGCCACAATGAACATATGTGTGCATGTCTTTATAATAGATTGGTTTATAATCTTTTGGGTATAAACCCAATCATGGGATTGTTGGGTCAAATGGTATTTCTAGTTCTAGATCCTTGAGGAATCGCCACACTGTCATCCACAATGGTTGAACTAATTTACACTCCCACCAACAGTGTAAAAGTGTTCTTATTTCTCCACATCCTCTCCAGCATCTGTTGTCTACAGATTTTTTTAATGATCACCATTTCAACTGGTGTGAGATGGTATCTCAGTGTGGTTTTGATTGGCATTTCTCTAATGATCAGTGATGATGAGCATTTTTTCTTGTCTGTTGGCCACATAAATGTCTTCTTTTGAAAAGTGTCTGTTCATATCCTTTGTCCCCTTTTTGATTGAGTTGTTTGTTTTTTCTTGTATATTTGTTTTAGTTCTTTGTAGATTCTAGATATTAGCCCTTTGTCAGATGGGTAGCTTGCAAAAAGCTTTTCCCATTCTGTTGGTTGCCAGTTCACTCTATTGCTTGTTTCTTTTGCTGTACAGAAGCTCTTATTTTAATTAGATCCCATTTGTCTATTTTGGCTTTTGTTGCCATCCCTTTTGGTGTTTTAGTCATGAATTCCTTTCCTATGCCCATGTCTTAAATGGTATTACCTAGGTTTTCTTGTAGGGTTTTTATGGTGTTGGGTCTTATGTATAAATCTTTAATCAATCTGGGGTTACTTTTTGTAATACGTGTAAAGAAGGGGTCCAGTTTCAGCTTTCTGCACGTGGCTAGTCAGTTTTCCCAACACCCTTTATTAAACAGGGAATCATTTCCCCACTGCTGGTTTTTTCCAGTTTGTCAAAGATCAGATGGTTGTAGATGTGTAGCATTGCTTATGAGGCCTCTGTTCTGTTCCATTGGTCTATATCTCTGTGTTGGTACCAGTACCATGTTGCTTTGATCACTGTAGCCTTGTAGTACAGTTTGAAGTCAAGTAGTGTGATGCCTCCAGCTTTATTATTTTTGCTTAGGGTTGTCTTGGATATGTGGGCTCTTTTTTGGTTCCATATAAAGTTTAAGGTGGTTTTTTTCCAGTTCTGTGAAGGTCAATGGTAGCTTGATGAGGATAGCATGGAATCTATGGATTACTTTCACCAATATGGTCATTTTCACAACATTGATTCTTCCTAACCATGAGCATGAAATGCTTTCCATTTGTTTGTGTTCTCTCTTATTTCCTTGAGCAGTGGTTTGTAGTTCTCCCTAAAGATGTCCGTCACGTCTCTTGTTAGTTGTATTCCTAGGCATTTTATTCTCTTTGTAGCAATTGTAATGGGAGTTCACTCATGATTTGGCTCTTTGTCTGTTATCAGTGTATGGGGCTGCTTGTGATTTTTGCACATTGATTTTGTATGCTGAGTCTTTGCTGAAATTGCTTATCATCTTAAGGAGATTTTGGCTGAGACGATGGGGTATTCTGAATATACAATCACATCATCTGCAAATAAAGACAGTTTGATTTCCTCTTTTTCTAGTTGAATACGTTTTATTTCTTTTTTTTGCTTTCTTCATTTCTTTTCACTCTTTTTTCTCTGATCTTGCCTTCTCATTTTATTTCATTGAGTCGATCTTCAATCTCTGATATACTTTCTTCTGCTTGATCAATTTGGCTGTTGAAACTTGTGTATGCTTTGTGAAGTTCTCGTTCTGTGTTTTTCAGCTCCATAAAGTCATTTATGTTCTTCTCTAAGCTGGTTATTCTAGTCAGCATTTCATCTAATCTTTTTTCAAAGTTCTTAGTTTCTTTGCATTGGGTTAGAACATGTTCCTTTAGCTCAGAGAAGTTTGTTATTTCCCACCTTCTGAAGCCTGCTTCTGTCAATTTGTCAAACTCTTTCTTCATCCAGTTTTGTTCCCTTGCTGGTGAGGAGTTGTGTTCCCTTGGAGGAGGGGAAGCGTTCTGGTTTTTGATGAGTTTATCCTTTTGGTGCTGCTTTCTTCCCATCTTCATGAATTTGTCTACCTTTGGTCTTTGAAGTTGGTGACTTTCAGATGGGATCTTTGAGTGGATGTCCTTTCTGTTGATGTTGAAGCTGTATCTTTTGGTTTTTTAGTTTTCCTTCTTACAGTCAGGCCCCTCTGCTGCAGGACCGCTGGAGGTTCACTCCAGACCCTGCTTGCCTGGGAATCACCCATAGGGGTTGCAGAACAGCAAGGATAGCTGCCTGTTCTTTCCTCTGGTAGCTTCATCCTAGAAGGGTACCTCGGTTGGAAATGTAAAGATCACTTGCCTTCTGTGTCACTCTTGCTGGGAACTGTACTCCAGAGCTGTTTCTATTCAGCCATCTTGGCAGGCACCCTTCTCATAATTTTTATAAAAGTACTTTTACAAATTTAATATTTTCCAGGATAATATTATAGCACCTATGTTTTTATTGCACAAAACTTTTTATTACACAGAATCCTCATCACCAATTCCATATAATGGCACATATTCAAAACTACCTTTTGCTTTTGTCTTTTTTTGTTTGTTTGGTGTGTGATAATCTTTAGTCTTATTTCAGTTTCTATGCCTGTTTCTTATACTAGCAGCAGTTAGATCATAGATATACCCCTTTCTTGAATTCAATCCTATGATATGTGAAATTTAGACAGGCAATTGTATTCCATGCTGCGATTGGTAGTCAGTTGCCAGTTTGAATCAGAGCTTTGCTGTCCTGCAAATGTTTCAAAATTTTTTCTGAACAAAGAAATAAGTCCACATCAGGGCTGTGGAACCACATATCTTTTGCCATATGACCATCCTATCTTCCTTCATAGGCTGTACAATAGCAGATACAAATCACTGACTGTGAAGTCATAAAAAGAAAAGGTGATTACAAATAAAATAGCTTTTTCTAAAGCTGTTTATATCCATATGTTTTCTTCAAAATGATATATCTTTTCTTAGAGAAACAGGAACACAGGATTACTTTTTCTTTTAACAAATTGAACATTGAGTGAATAAGGAAACAGTTCAAATTTAAATATAATGGGGGGCCTTGAGCAATTGTACCTAAACCTCCCCTCAGTGTTTTACATGTGAGAAATATCAATGGACAGTGGAATGAAAGGAAGAGAATTTTCCAGAATCGCAGAATGACAGATCAGTTGCCCTTTGTTTGGACCTAAGTGATAGAAAGGGGTGAATTGAGAAATGAAATAAAAATAAACCAGTTCCATACACTGAATTAAGTGTGCAAAGCCTATGGCTGAGCATTAATAAATTGCATGATGAAAAGCAGAAGAAAATTGTTATTTCTAAACTAAAGGCCAATTTTTCAAAGATGTTAGAGAAAATTAAAAATAAGCAGGATGAGACAGTGAGAGACAATTGCCAGAATGCTGACAACTTGGAAGAAAAACAAACAATTCTGTGGTAAAGTAAAATCAAGTATTTACAGAATGCATCCCAATACATCTCTTATCTGGACAGAAATTCAAATAATTTAGTAGATTCTGAAATTTTAGTTATTTTTTAGTAAATTACCTTTCAGAGTAGGGGCTGTAATTTATTTCATGCTAAATAGTATGTCTGTTATTTCTGAAACTGTTCTGTGGATTATGAATTAGAAAGGATTAGACTTTGCTCTTGCTGTCGATTGACTGCTATCTATTATTTTTTACTTTATAGTTACTAATACATATCAAAGGAAAACAACCCAATTCTACTGAAAATATCAAAGTGAACGTTAATTTAAAAAAATAACTAGTGCTTCAGATTCTTATATTTTTAAGTTTTCTAGGTGATGGAATTTTGTTTTCCTACCTAGAAAAATGTTTTGACCTGAACCTGTTTGGAATTTAATATACCCACACATCCATAAAATTGCAACTTTTAAGCACTTCCAACAGATGATCCAGCTGATGGCAGGATGACATTGATGATCTGTTTTTTTGAAATTAAACATTACCCCAGCTGCCACAGTTGTGCTGAATAGAAGGGAAAACTGCTAACAGTGAACCCTGAGGGATATAAAAATTAAGTATCTGTTTGCTTGAAGAAGAGGCTGATAATGAACCTTCTTAGCAGTTAGCTATGTGGACCATTCGTCACTTTATATGTAGTAGAATAAGCAGTGCTTTTACTGTTATTTATATTTTCAAATGCATGAATGGCCTAGACAACTAGACCAAAGGCTCGCAAAAGTAGAGAGTATATTCCAATATTTATATGTTCAATGTTTGGCAAAGTTGCCTACATTTAGTAATAGTGAGGTAGTGTCAAACTCAAATACAGAGATGAATCATTGAAATTAAAATGTTGTATTTGGGCGGTAAGAAATGCAATTCAGGCATAAACACAAACCAGATGATCTTCTGTACATCTTCAGAAAAAAGCAGGAGGTTAAAGACTTTATAAAAAGAGGAAACTTTCAAGATAAAAGCATCAGTTGAAATATCCAGGGGAACTATACAATTCTGCTTTTTTTAAATTTAAATATATTAATATATATTTTTGTTGTGATGTATATTTCTTAAAATTAATATTTGAATTCCTTGAATTCTAATTTTGAATTTTATGCTTTTTAAAATAGCTAAACATAAAATATAAAGTATATGAAGTTTGAAAATAAGACTATAGCAAAAGGAATAACATGTATATTACTCACCCCACATTAATGTGGTATATTGATAGCAAAGTAATAGACTTTACGACAATAAAAGATGTAGTAAGAAAGTGATTGATGCATAAAAATTAAGTTTACAAAAAAATCCTCCAAACTCTTTTATGCCTAATAATATAGCTTCAAAAGACATAAAGCAAAAATATTCCTAATAGCCAGGAGAAATTTCAAGAAAATATTATCAAATTTGTCAACACTATGGAGAACAGTTTTCTAAGAAAGAAAAGAAACATTAAATACAAAAAGTAGTAAGGACATTCTTGAACACAGAACTTGTAAATTAGAAAGTTAACATTTTTTTTTTCTAACTCATACGTGACACATTTTCCTTAAAATGGAATTTGTGGTACTTTACTATTGCTCAATAAATTTGAAGGACCATATATCATAAACTTGTACTCTCTATAACTCATTTAAATGCTCAGAAACCAGAGATATTTTACAAAAGCTTTTGTATTTGAGAATTATTAAAATTCCTTCTAAATAGATCTTGGATTCAATAATAAATATTGTACTAAATGTATTAGTCTATTCTTACACTGCTAATAAAGTCATATCCAAGACTGGGTAATTTATAAAGGAAAGAGGTTTAATGAACTCACAGTTCCACATGGCTGGGGAGACCTCACAATCATGGCAAAAGACAGAAAAGGAACCTTTTAAATGGCAACAGGCAAGAGAGCTTGTGCAGGGGGACTCCCATTTATAAAACCATCAGATCGCTTAAGACTCATTCACTATCCTGAGAATAGTATGGAGGAAACCAGCTCCATGACTCAATTATCTCCACCTGGCTCCGCCCTTGACACGTGGGGATTATTACAATTCGAGGTGAGACTTGGGAGTGGGAAGGACCAGCCAAACCACATCACTAAAACATTTATAAATTTATTCAAAAGGAAAAGAAATGAAAATTCTACATAACATATCATGTGGGTGCAGCTACAGTAATCCTGGGAAGTAATTTTATCTTAAATGCTCATTGGGATAATCATCTAAATTAAGAAGTTAGAATTAGGAAAAACATCATAAAAACTGTAATAAGAAAATAAAGAAAGTGGTAGATATTAACTAATGAAGAAAACATTCATACAGTAAAGAGGAGACACTAGCTGTAAGTATATTATTTAAAAGAAAAAAGTACATAGATATGCCTCTGGAAGATTGATCAGGAAAAATGAGAAAAACCCAAGTGATCATTATTAGAAATGTCCCATTTAGTTAGAAAAAAGAAGAGTTAGGTACCATAAGAGAACAGTAACAACAACAAAAAAAATCTTTGAAAACATGGATACTGAGTAATGCTCAGTAATTAAGGTGAGAGTGTTTTCCAGAATGTCCGTTTCTATCATAGTGGCATCTAAAGAAAATGAAAAAGTTTTGAAAGAATACACAGGGCCTAAATTGCTCTATTCACAGTGTCACACAAATTTTAGGTAGAGATAATTCCTATATTATGCAAACTATTCCACTGAATGAAAAGAGAGTAAAAATTCTTTTCAAATAGCTTTATAAGACTAGAATAAACTTATACCCAAAATAGATAAGGACAGTAGATTTATTAGCCAGGGTTTTTTAAAGAAATAAAACAACAGGATGTAAATATAGAAATAAATGTATTAAAAGGAATTCACTGTCATAATTATGATGACTAGAAAATCCCAGTATCTGCAGGGTGAGTCAACAAGTGGGAGCCCCAGGAAAGCCAAGGTTACAAATTCTAGTTGAGCTGAAAAGCTTGAAGAACAGCTGAATAGATGGTGTAGTTTCTGTCCTGTGGGCAGAAAATCTCCAGACCTGGGTTGAGCTGATGTTTCAGCTCAAGTTTGAAGGTAAGAAAAAGCCAGTGTCGCAGTTTGAAAGCAGTAAGGCAGGAGGCATTCTCTCTTAGTCAGAAGAGGGGCAGCACTTAGTTCTACTCAGGCCTTCAGCTGACTGAATGAGGCTCATCCATATTAGGGAAAGTAATCTGCATTACTCAGTCTACAGATTTAAATGTTAATCACATCCAAAACACCCTCACAGCCTCATAGAAACACTCAGGATAATATGTGGCCAACTATCTCAGCAACCAGTGCCCCAGTCAAGTTTATACATAAAGTTAGCCATTACAGTATACCAAAAAATTAGTGAACAATATTACTTATAAATATACATGTAGCCCCTGGGCATGGTGGCTCACACATGTAGTCCTAACACTTTGGGAGGCCAAGGCCAGAGGATCACTTGAGAAGTTCGAGACCAGCCTAGCAAAATGCCCATTTCTACTAAAAATACAAAACTTAGCTGGGCATAGTGGGGTGTGCCTGTAATCCCAGCTAGTCAGGAGGCTGAGCCACAAGACTCACTTGAACCTGGAAGAAAGAGGTTGCAGTGAGCAGAGATGGCACTTCTGCACTCCAATCTGGGCAACAAAGTGAGACTCCATCCCCCCCGCCCAAAAAAAAGTTACACACACACACACATACAAAACACACAACCCTAAATTTGTAATCATCAAATCAAATCCATGAGGATCTATTACTGTATGTGTATATGTATATATACATATAAATTTAACTTATTTGCAAACAATAAAAAAGCATATTATTATAAAATGCAGAGTAATTGATATCATTTATTTAACATAGTTAAATGTATGTATAAATCTTTAAAAATTTAATTAGAAGAAAATATACACAGCCTGACGAAATACAAAATTCATCATCAATTTTATCTTTACGGTGAAATCTTAAAGACTTTATGTTAAGAATCAAGAATAAGATAGTAATAGCCACTATTAATGTTCTTTTTAACTTGTACTTTCCTAGATGTTCCTTAAGTAAACTGAAGCAAGAATAATGAATGAAATATATAAAGATTAGAAAAATAGAAAGTTCAATATTACTATCTGTAGGCATGATAATTATTTCTTCTACAAATTTAAACTAAGAGAATTTACCAATATTGAGCATGTAATTGGAAAACAAAATTATATTTTAAAGGTCTAAAACTATGTAATTGCACTCAAAGTTAAAATAAATATGAAACTAACATAAACCTGAATGGACTTATGAAGAAAAATAATACTACTAAAAAAGGATTAAAAGAACAGATACCCCACATTCAGGAGCAGGGTAATTATATTTTAGAAATGTCCATTATTTCTAAATTCTCTATAAATTTAATGCTATTACAACCAAAGAAAACTGAAAAACTAGTTCTAAGTGACATGTGGATAAGTGCTAATAATACAGTGATTTTGAATAAGAATAAGGTACGTGTGTCCTACTTTATTAGAGAGCAAAATGTATCATTAAATGATAAAAATTAAGATAAAGGAAAATGACAGATACAAACCCATGTAACAAAGTCAAAGCCAGAAACATTTTGCATGCCTAAAACTTAATGTGTAAATGAGCTGGTAATGTAGGAGACTGTAGAAAGAATATTGTTCAACAAGCACTGCTAACATAATTGGTTTCCACATTAAAAAAATATTAAATTAAGTCATTCCCAGCACACAGTAAAAATCCCATGTGAATTAAATAATAAATACAAAAATAAACTTCAAAATATGAGAGAATATCTATATATATTTGGGACATGAAATAGTTTCTCAAAAAGAGACAAAAACACTTAGCATAAAATAAAACTGATTGCATTTAACATTAATAAAAAATAACCCAAATATAACAGAAAAAATGAAAAGACAGCTCATAATAGGGAGAAAATATTTACCACTTACTGCTATGAGGAAGACAAAATTCGGACTATATTAATACTGTCTACGAATCAATCAGACACACAAACAACCCAATAGAAAATACTCAAAAGATAGCAACAGGCCGGGTGCGGTGTCTCACGCCTTTAATCCCAGCACTTTGGGAGGCCGAGGCAGGCGGATCATGAGGTCTGGAGATCGAGACCAACCTGGCCAACGTGGTGAAACCCTGTCTCTACTAAAAAACACAAAAATTAGTTGGGCATGGTGGTGCGCACCTGTAGTCCCAGCTCCTTGGGAGCCTGATGTAGGAGAATTGCTTGAATCCAGGAGACGGAGGTTGCAGTGAGCCGAGATCACGCCACTGCACTCCAGCCTGGCGCCTGGCAACAGAAAGAGACTCTGTCTCAAAAAGAAAAAAAAAAGATAGCAACAAGCAATTTATAGAAGCAACATAATTGGCTAATAAACACTTGTCAAGATTCAGAACTTTAACAGTAATCATGGCAATGGAAAATAATAAAATCCTTCATAAAAATAAAACATAACATGGAATACAATTTTATTATTATATTTATACTTTCTTTTTTTAAACTATGCCAATTCCAAGGTTAGGGGAAGATGTAAAGCACTCTTTTGCACTGCTGAAGTGTAAATATAAAGAAATCCTCACATAAGCACTTCGGGAGATAAAGAAATAAATGCTCATACCCACATTGTTTTTAAAAGAAAAATGAAAACATCTAAAAGCGTCTCCCTAGGAGCATGGAAAAAAATAAACTGTTGTTTATTTTTGTAATGAAATGCTCTAGCATGGATCTCTCTCTTTTTTTTTTTATTTTTTTTATTTTTTTACAGTATTTTATCTCAGTCTGAGTTCAGTCACTGTATTAATTTTACATATTTTATATATTTTATAGTGATTATATTATGCTGGAAAAACAGAAAAACACAGCACTATTTATGGGAAACCAGGGCTTACATTGCACTTTTGAAGAGGCCTGTCCTTCAGCTGAAGATCACTACCCCCATCAGAGTAGCTACTCTAAACAACTCTGTGTTCTCTGAATTCCACACTTCCCAGAAAACAGCCATCCTAGGAGTACAATTCTCATTTAGTCATGTTTGTTTTTCTTCTGAATGGTGCCTGAAATCTGCTCATTCTTTTGATCTCTGCAGTCATCAGCTGCCATCGTTTTTCACCTGGATAACTAGAAAAGTTTCCCACTTGGTATCTATGTACCTATTTATTGTCATTTCTAATCTGTTCTCTACATTGCATTGCAGCTGAGGGATAGTGTAGTTTAAAAGTCAACAGTTAGACTTTTATGTGGCTTTCTGTTTCTCTGATAATAAAATATGTAACCTGATTTTACATGACTTTGTAATTGTATATGATCTTGTCTAGCTCTTGTTCACAGTATCTCCTGAAAGCTCCTAAAATCAGGACCTTCATATGTGCTGTTTTCTTTACTTCAAGACTTTCATTCTCTCTTTGCTTCATAAATATCTCATATTTCTTCATTTCTTTACTCAGATTCACTGCTGAGGAAAGCTTTCTGTGAATCTCCAGACAACATCTTTCCCTCTGTAACATGCTTTCATGGTTTCTTATCGCTTTTCTTCATTGCACTAATTCTCTGTTCGTAATAATGATCCAAATACATAATTGATCATTTGATTAATATCTCCTTTTCCCATTATGTGGAATGACGATTATGTCTGCTACAGGCCTCCTGGTATTAATATCTGCTAGTACAGCACCAATAGAGCTGGTGCTCAATAAATAATTGCTGTGTAAGAGATATAAAAATTTGACTTCGTAAGAATTCCATTTAGAGGAAGCCCTAAATTAAATAAAAAATAGAAAACTTTGAAAGACCAAGGTGGGTGGATCACGAGGTCAAGAGATTGAGACCTTTCTGGCCAACATGGTGAAACCCTGTCTCCACTTAAAATACAAAAATTAGCTGGGCGTGGTGGCGTGTGCCGGTAGCCCCAGCTACCTGGGAGTCTGAGGCAGGCGAATCGCTTGAACCCAGGAGGTGGAGTTTGCAGTGAGCAGAGATTGTGCCACTGCACTACAGCCTGCTGACAGAGCAAGGCTTCATTTAAAAATAAATAAATAAATAAAAGCAAAATTTGATAAGTGTTCTGGGGTGAAACTCTAGTGGTACCTGAACATAGAAGATATTTCTGTGAAGGAGGAGAAGACAGAGGAGAAAGAGAAGGAAAGAGAAGATAAAGAGCAGGAGAGAGAAAGGAGGAGGGCAAAGATGAGACGTAGAAATAAAAGAAGGAATTTTAAAAAATGATAAGAAGATCAGTGAGGAAAAAGCCTAAAGAGGTGAAATATATATACAATTATTCACTTATTCATTAGTTCATATATTTATTAACTACTCATTCAACTATTATTTATTGTACATTTACCATATACTAGCACAAGAGCTACAGCAATAAGGAAAACAGAATATTGTTCTCCCAGTTTATAATATAATGAATATAAGTAATTTTAAAAATGAATACATAAGCAAGAGCATTTTAGACAATTTTATACCCTGTAGAGCCAAACAGGATGTATTGCCATAAGGCTACATGGTTGATGGAGAAAGAGTGTGGGATGTACTCCCCTCTCAATACTGACTAAACTTCTTTAAGGAAGCCAATAATAACAATGTAAAAGCAGATTTCTGCACTTAAGTTATTATCAGTGAAACTGAAACTGTGCTAAATAAAGATACATGAAGTAAAAAGTAAAAAGTAGAAACTGTGGCCAATTTTCTAGATTGACAAGGGATTAGAAAATGGAATTTGGCCAAGATCACCCATATTTGTAAGCAAAAAGCTAGCCTTACCTGATGTAAGTTCGACATTTGATTAAAAATAATATGTTTAAATTATCTAAAATAACTTAAATCAAAATATTGTAATTCATCACTCAAGCTCATCACAGAAGAAAGGATATGGGCACATGTGACACAGGTTATGATTTTATGCCTTCCTTTATGAAACAATATAACATTTAAAAGCTGGATTTTGAGATCAGAGTTAAAGTGCAATATATTTAATCTAAAAGAAATATGCTTTAGAGAAGGTCTATTATCTTGATCCTGTCTGTATTTCATAAACAGAAGAACAACAACAACAACAACAAAAACCTCTATGAAAATTTAGAAGTAAATAATTTGTTAGCTGTGGAAAAAGAAATACCATCTGTCGAAGATTGACTAGAAGAAGAAATGAAGTAATGGAGTAAGAAACAAATGAATTCATTGCTTCCTTATTTTTCTTTGAAATCAGTGAAGAAAACAAACATTAGGTATAACAAATAGCTTCCATTTGCTACTTCAGATGCATTTTTCCACTTCTCTACCTTGCTTTGTGTCCATTCTAGTTGGCCTATAGAAATTATGTCTAGAGTTCATATGCCAGTAGGATTTCAGAAGGATTTGGATAATAAGGACCCTTCCATAAGATGAGAAAGAAGGAGAATGAGGTCAGATATTTTTCCCTAGCTCTCTTGCTGCAACACAACCTTGTTTGGGATTACCACACAACTTCCCTTCCAAATGGTAACATACTTCAAAATGAAAGAGGCAATACTAATGGTTCTACTTGCACAAGGGATAAACCTCAACTAGCACAGGTAAGTCTGTGCATATGTTCACCTTAGCTTACTTGGGCTATAATCCTCAGTAAGTCACATTGTTCTATACAGCTCCCTCCTCTTCTGGGCACCACCTACCTCTGCTTCCTCTAGTCCACTGTTTCTCAAACATTATCATGCATCGGAGCCACCTGTGAAAACAGAGTGCTGCACACCAATACATTTGCATGTCTAATAAATTCCCAGGTGAAGCTAATGCTGATGGCCCATGTTGCAAGCTTTGAGTACCCCTGTCCTCATTCTTTCAGCTTTGGTGCTACTAGCTATTGGTCTCTGCATGGTCACAAGGAGCCCTCTTATACTTGGTCATATGACCTCTTTTCCATATGACCTCTCTGTAAATAATTTTCCTTTATTTATTTAGGTTACTATGCAATGATGAAAATCAGAGCTTCATTATTATAAATTCTTAAAGTTTCTTTTAATGAAATGTATTCACAGCTAACCCTCACCCTAGAGTGAAAAGGATGGTTGGATATGCAGGGCCTCATGGGATTCATAGGCTTCAAGTATGCCCTCAGTGTGCTTGCTTCTTTGGAATAGACACTACTGGAGAATCTATAGTTTTTGGTCTGTCTGACTATATCTAGCAAGTCAAGTTTTATGACACTATGATTAGGAATGATGGGAAAAACTGAGAGCTGTGGAAATAGATCCATATTGAGGAAAGGACTCATAGCCTTTGTACTATTACTACTAATTCTGCAAAGTTCATCCTCTTCAAACATCATAATCATCTAAGAAGAGACATATAGCACTATCAAGTTTTATCTGGTTATTTCAGTCACCTCAATGATCACCAGAGCACCTCATTAAATGTTTCATTGATGTCTACTCTAACGAATCACTAAAACTTGAAAATACCTGTGGCTGAACCAGGGGCTTTTTTATCTACTCAGAGAAGGGTTTGCAAATGTAAGCCCAAGTACAAGGAAAGAGGAATACAAAATATAAGGACGCACAATAATTTGTGTCTTCTAAGGGGTCCTGCTAATTGCCACTTCACAAATGTAATTTGCATATCAGCCATAACCAGCACCAGTCTAAAATCACTTTGGGGTTAAAGGTTGTCTAGAATGGGAAAAGGAATTTAAATAATTCTACTTTATCTTCTTAAGGAAAAAAACAAGCTCAAGAGCAATACTCAAATTTAATGATGCCAAATGAACTAAACCTAAACGTTCATGTGTATAGGCCTAAATTATTTTAACATTATCTTTACATCTCTGAGTGACGGGAATATCTTAATCTACCATATAATTTCCAGATTGTCATAGATTTTGCTAGCACTAACATTTGCCTGGTTTTCTGTAAATTACTGTGCAATTTGATTACATCAATGTAGTCTTTTCAGTGCTATCTTATACCTGTAATTCTTTCTAATACTCCTGTGCAGCTAAGTTCTTACAGCTAGCAGTAAATGACAGAACTGGAATTCAAACCTGGGTATGTACAACCCCAGAGTCAGAACTCCTAATCATCAAATGATTCTGTGTAACCATCAAATGATTCAGCCCCTATATGACTTTCCAGACCTCTTTCTTTCTCTTGTTTACATAGAATATGCATTCTATATAATATACTCATTCACCTATTGACATAAAATTTTTGAAAATCATTCTAATGCCAGGTAACATGTTATGACCACATGATCCAGTAGTGTGAGCAAACAGAAAGACAACACCAGTTTTGAGGACACAAACTCCTTGGGGGCAGAGAGGGGTCTTTTTTCTCTCTAAATCCCAGGGATCAACAGGACCCTCATAAAACTGTGGTCTAATGTCCATGAAACTCAGGCAGAGGAGCCTCTGATGGGAGTAGGTCTCACAGAGGATGTGAGCTGTGAGTTGCAAACATGAATCAGGAAGGATACTGTGAGACTAAAACAAGAGAATTAACCATAAACACCGTGCTCTAGCTGGTACGTTGTTTTCTCACAGAGATATAGGTTGGGAATTCCAAAACCATTTTATTTGTATACTAGGGTTGAATAAATAAATCATAAATAATGAAAGTAATGTTTCTCAATGCTGGAGAAAGAACCTACAATGAAGGAAGAAATAGGAACTAGAATAAAACTTGTGTTTTTAGGCTGGAGGTTAAGATATCAGTATAGACTACATGAAAACATACAAACACAGAAAGATAGATAGATACAGATGTAAATATAGATGAGTATAGGTATGAGTTTATGTTTGCATATACATACAAATGAAAGTCCTTGTGGATACATTTCTGTTTCTCTAAAATGCCTTCCTGTGCTTCAAAAATGTAGTACTATCCATCGAGAGAGACTATAATTAGTGATATCCATTAGCAATGAGCAGAACCACTACCTAGATCTTGACTGCTAATACCATTAGAAATAAGAATGTACTCAAAACAAACATCCATAAGTTCATAATTATATGGCCAAATATTTAATAAATAAATAAAAGGGAACAGGGAGGCCGGGTGTGGTAACACCTGTAATTCCAGCACTTTGGGAGACCAAGGCCAGCAGATCGTGTGAGGTCAGGAGTTTGAAACCAGCCTGGCCAACACGGTGAAACCCCGTCTCCACTAAAGAAACAAAAATTAGGTGGGTGTGGTGGCAGGTGCCTGTAATCCCAGCTATTGGGAGGCTAAGGCAGGAGAATCTCTGGAACCTGGGAGGCAGAGGTTGCAGCAAGCTGAGATCGTGCTACTGCACTCCAGCCTGGGTGACAGAGTGAGACTTTGACTCAAAAAAAAAAAAAGTGGACAAGGAGATGTGACAAGTGTTTCTTGCAAGAAATTACAATTAATAAATATATAAATAATGAGGAAAATTGAAAATCACTGTGAATACATCACAGTAATAAATTCCTGGACAAGACCCACCAAGAAATGCTAAAAATAAGTACATGAAAGTTTCAGCAGAAACAGAATGCTTGCATAACCTCAAAGTATGTTCCTCCAAATGTTTAGTAATTACAAAGGGAAGAAGTATCATAAGGTGGAGGACCCTGGTGGCCTTTGCTTTAGTCAAGTGCTTGAGGTTCATATTGCCAGTAAAACACAACATCACAGACCCCCTGAAATGACGTGCATCGCACATCATTTCTGTTATGTTCTTCCCACTAATGCATAGCTTTAAAACTCGTCATCAAAATATGTTAAGCAATTTAAAATTGAAGGACATTCAGCATAATAACTGACCCTTCAAAAGTGACTTGAAAAATATCAAAGAAGGAACATGAAAAAATGTTATGAAAGATAAGAAAGACTGATGAATTGTTATGAGTGGGAGACAGGACCACTAAACTCATGTGATACCCTGGATTGGATTTTGAAACAAACAAATAGTAACAAATAAAAAATTGATAGAAATAATGGACATTACAAATCTAATAACTATGAGACACTACCTCACACCAATTAGGATGGCTATTATCAAAAGTCAAAAGAGTGATGAGGGAAAGAAAGAAAAGAAAAAATGTCAGAAGATAACAAATGTTGACTAGAGTGTGGAGAAAAGGGAACTGTTGTACTCTATTGGTAGGAATGTAGATTGGTACACCCATTATGAAAATAGAATGGAGGTTTCTAAAGAAATTAAAAACAGAATTATCATATGACCCAGCAATTTCTCTTCTGCACATACATTCAAAGCAAATGAAGTCACCACGTTGTAAAATATCTACACGCTCCCACATTCATTGCAGCATTATTCACAATAATCAAGATAAACAACCTAGGTGTCTATTGATGAACAAATGGATAAAGAAACTGTGGTACATATATTTAGTGAAATATTATACAGCCCCAAAAAAGAATGAGATCTTTGCCACTTCTCACAACATGAATAAGCTTGGAGGACATTATTCTAAGTGAAATAAGCCAGGCATAGAAAAATATTACATGATCTCACTAATATGTGAAATCTAAAAAAAAAACAATCAAATATACATAGAAAACAAAACCGTAGTTACCCCTGTGAGGGTGGGAAGGGCAGAATTGGAGATGTAGGTAAGAGAATGTAAAGCAGCAGATATGAAGAATGAATAAGTCTAGAGATCCATTGTACAACATGAGGGCTATAGCTAATTAAATTGTACTGTATATGGGATTCATGCCAGATGAGTTTCACACACACACACACACACACACACACACACACAAACACGCCCACAAATGGGTAACAATGTAAAGTGATGGATATGTCAATTTATTATAGTAAACTTTTCACTATCTATATGTATCCAATAATATGTTGTGTACTTTAATTATACACAATAACATTTACTTTTTTAAAAAAAGAATATAAAAAAGAAAGATTGGACAATAGTTAACCGATTTCACCAAGTTTAATAAGGTAAATAAACATCCTGTGGTAATGTAAGTGGCTGAGTAAGAGAAACTGAATGAGAGATATGGGACACTCTTTGTCATACATTTGTAACTTATTTTTAACAGCCGAACAGTCAGGACTATAGCTAAGAACTGTAGGACATAGAAAATTTAGAATTCAGATTTTCTCTTTAAAGGATACCAAGGGAGCATAAGCAAGCCTCCCCATGAGAAGACAAAAATGTACAGGGAAATGGGAATACACTTAATGCTCAGAGATCTCTGTAAGCCTGTTCGGACAGTCAGCAGGGAGAATGAAATCATAAGACAGTGTTTTCAAAGCCCTTATGATAGCACAGAGAAATACCCAAGCTAACGTTACAAGAAAACGAAAATAAAATATACGCTATATTATAATAACTATGTGAAAAACAAATTTACTCAGCGAGGGGGAAAGACGAAAATAACAACCACTGTTAACATTTCCTTATACATCTAGATGATGGGAATGGATGATTTATTTTCTTGTTTCAACTGTTGGGCATTTTATTTATAATTTTACCTTGTTCAAACAATAAAAGATTTACGGCAGTTTGATCTGAGTTTTTCATTAATAAACATGGCATTTTAAAAAATGCAAAAATAAAAACAGATTGAGGATTTTTGAGGCACAGGAAGGCATTTTAGACGAACAAAACTTCATCAACAAAGATATGAAAACACACACTACACATTTGAGAAGTGGTAAATGGGTGTGATTGGAGCACAGGGTGAAAACAGGATATGTAGGCTGACAAAAACTTGTGGCAAAATGTTCACAGACATATAGAAAAGCTCCTGGACACATGTATTGGATGAATTTTACAGTGTAGAAGTGAGATAGCCTGTATATTAGAAAAGAAAGCCAAGGTGAGGGAAGTAGGGAGTAAATGATGTCAGGTAGGGATATGACTCATAGGCTGAGACCAGGAAGCTGTCTAGTGGTCTAGAATTGCCCTCTGAGACCTAGGATTCCAGCTTGAGTGTGCCTCTGAACTTGGACTCATTATGTCTGAAGCAAATGATGCCATGCTAGAAAATACCTGATAAACAAATTCACATAAGGGCATTCAGGCATTCATTATGGTAAAATTCAGTTACTACTTTCAATGACATTTCTTTAGGCTGACTTGAGTACCAGGATAACTTCACAAAGTCTATTAAAAATATCTTAAAATATAAGTTAATATCAACATCAGGATATTTGAAAGTATTACCATTGTTCTTCATAAAAAACAAAATAGAATTACTATCATTTTTTAATTGGGAAAGATATAAACTAGATGATTTATTTTGTTTACTCACCATAATAATTTCTATTGCCTCGGGCATATTAACCGCATTTAATCTTAAAAAAATTAGGAAGAGGTTTTAAAAATAGGTTCTTATTTTAAGTATTGTGGATTGCTTGAATTAAATGAAGCTGACATCACTGTGAATAAATATGGCTAATGTCAGGAAAGAAATATGACTTTTAAAAGGAATTAAAAAGTAGAATTAGTATGATTATATATTTTCTACATTAAAAACATACCAATGATGAATTGAGGTCAGTGTCTTATGTATTATGTATTTGAAGTAGCTTACTTGCATAAATAAGAAGCTCTCAGTCTCTATATATGCTGGAAGTAAAATATACTTCACATCTATAAAGGGCGAGTCGATATGCCATTTATGCACACAAGTGAGAATGATTATCTCCTCTAAAGCCAACACATACTATTGCTAAATAGACAATCAAATGCCAGAAAAAGAAATAAAATGCAAATTGCATCTAGCTCTAAGAAAGGGGCTGGATTTAGGAAAAAGAAGTGCCATTACCTAACTATATTTTGCTAGGCTAGCTCTAGCTGCAGTTTTAAGACTAATCAGCATTGGTTTGGGTAAAGAGTTAGGGCTTTTGTAATAAGTCAGGTGAGAGGCAATGGAAGCTTGGACCGGACAGTGTGTCAGGGTGATTATGAGAAGCAAAAAGATGAGAGGTTTTTTTTTTTTTTTTTTTAGATAAATATGGCAAGATTTTCTGATAGATTGTATGTGAAATGTAAAAGAAAATAATGAGTCATTACTGACTGCATCTGGTTAAATTAAGAGACTTTTGTGGGGGGAAATAATCTGCATTAGAGAAACTGTATACAGGTACTTTCCCTAGGAGTCAAAATTAATAACACTTTGTTCTAAAGAAATGCATGAGGTTAAAATAATAAGGAAACTTGCTATTAATAGGAAAAGATGGACACAAAAGTTTGATATTTTCTGATTTGAAATTTGACCTAGGTCTGGCTTGATCAAAGATGATATAGATCTTGGGAAATGAACCAATAAAAAAAAAATCAAGTATTCAATGTCCAATAGTTGATAATGTTAAAAATAGTTGTCTGTTTTCACCTTAATTATAAACAGATATTTAAGTTATTACTATTATTTTGAGACAGAGTCTGTTTCCTAGGTTGGAGTGCAGTGGCATGATCTCAGCCCATGGAAACCTCTGCCTCCTAGGTTCAAGCAATCCTTGAGCCTCAGCCGCCTGAGAAGGGATTACAGACACCTGCCACCATGCCTGGTTAACTTTTTTTGTATTTTTTAGTAGAGGCAGGGTTTTGCCATGTTGGCCGGGCTGTTCTTTAACTTTTGGTCTCAACTGATCCATCCACCTCAGCGACCCAAAGTACTGAATTACAGGCATGAACCACTGCACCCAGCCATTCAAGTTACTTTTCATGTTAATTATAATTACCTATTTTTTAAATTAATATTTCTTAGATGTTTCTTACTGTTATTTGTTATTATTTGCTAAGTTTAAACCTGAATCCTATTGCCTATTTCTTTTTTGTAAAGGTCTTGCCTGATTCCCAATTTTTCTATGTTTCAGTCTTCTCCACCACCATAAATCTTAAAAGAAATAACTCTCAATACCTGCTTCAGGCATAACTTACCTTGTTTTCTCTTAGTTCATTTTGCCTGAAAACTCAGAGCAGATTCACAGGTTTCTCCTGTCCATGTGCGGGTGTTGAACTCTACTAGGTGTTTGCTACATGTGATCCCTCTACCTGTGAGCCCCTGCCTCTTTCACCAGCCCACCCTTAAGCTTTATTCAGGTTTTTCCAAGAAACCTCCACTTAACTACCCTGAAAACTACACCTAAATAAAAACATATAACTCACAAATTACCTCCTCTTATTCCTTCTTTTGGCCTGTTGCCATTGCAAAAGTACAGTCCTCCCATGAAAGGATAGATGTGGTGGAGATTAAAAGTCAGCATTCTCCTTGAGCAGCCCTTTTAAACCAAGCTGCAGCTTTCTTTATATATATATAATTTATATAATATATATATATTATATATATATAATTTATATAATACATATATATTATATATATTATATAAATTATATATATATAAAATTTCTATAGAAATTATATTTCTATAGAAAAAAATATATAATTTATATTGAAAAATATATATAATTTATATAGAAATTATATATATATAATTTCTATATATATAATATATATAGAAATTATATATATATAAAATTTCTATAGAAATTATATTTATATAGAAAAAAATATATAATTTATATTGAAAAATATATATATAATTTATATAGAAATTATATATATATATAAATTGCATTTTAGGCTCTGGGGTACATGTAAAGAACATGCAGGGTTGTTGTATAAGTACATACATGGCAATGTGGTTTGCTGCCTCCATCCCCATCACCTATATCTGGCATTTCTCCCCATGTTATGTCTACTCAACTCTCTACCCCCCACTGTCCCTCCCCTAGTTCCCTCACCACAGACCTCAGTGTGTGATGCTCCCCTCCGTTTCCATGTGTTCTCATCATTCAAAACCTGCATATGAGTAAGAACATGCAGTACTTGATTCTCTGTACCTGTGTCAGTTTGCTGAGAATGATGGTTCCCAGGTTCATCCATGTCCCAACAAGGACACAGACTCATCATTTTTTATGGCTGCATGGTATTCCATGGTGTATATGTGCCACATTTTCCCCAGTCTATCATCAATGGGCATTTGAGATGGTTCCAAGTCTTTGCTACTGTAAACAGTGCTGCAGTGAACATACATGTGCATGTCTCCTTATAATAGAATGATTTTATAATCCTTTGGATACATACCCAGTAATGGGATTGCTGGGTCAAATGGAATTTCTATTTTTAGGTCCTTGAGGAATCACCACACTATCTTCCACAATGGTTGAACAAATTTACACTCCCACCGACAATGTAAAAATGTTCCTATTTCTTCACATCATCTCTAGCATCTGTTGTCTCCAGATTTTTTAATGATCACCATTCTAACTGGCATGAGTTGGTATCTCAATGTAGTTTTGATTTGCATTTCTCTAATGATCAGTGATGAGGAGGATTTTTTTCATATGTTTGTTGGCCTCATATATGTCTTCTTTTGACAAGTGTCTGTTCATATCCTTTGCCCACTTTTGACTGGATTTGTTTGTTTGTTTTTTCTTGTAAATCTGTTTTAATTATTTGCAGATTTTGGGTATAAGTCCTTTGTCAAATGGGTAGATTGTAAACGTTTTTTCCCATTCACTTGGTTGCTGGTTCACTCTAATGATTGTTTCTTTTGCTGTAAGGAAGCTCTGGAGTTTAATTAGATCCATTTGTCTACTTTGGCTTTTGTTGACAATGCTTTTGGTGTTTTAGTCATGAGGTCGTTGCCTATGCATATACCCTGAATGGTTTTGCCTGGGTTTTCTTCTAAGATTTTTATGGTGTTAGGTCTTATGTTTAAGTCTTTAATCCATCTGGAGCAATTTTAAGGTAAGGTGTCAGGAAGGTGTCCAGTTTCTGTTTTCTGCACATGGCTAGCCAGTTTTCCCAACACCATTTA